>NC_141874.1:219698018-220001048 GCF_056163025.1 Triticum urartu | reverse complement strand
TCTTACTTCACAGATGATTTGAGAAGATGTTGAGTATATTTACTTGATGAAACACAAGTCTGAAAAGTAATTTCAGAGTGAAGATCGTCGTGACAAGAGGATAAAATGTCTATGATATGATCATAGAGATCAATATCTAAGTTACGAGTTTGGCACACAATTAAGACATTGTGGAAATTGTTTCACAACTAATACCGCCTGGAACACCATAGTGTGATGGTGTGTCCGAACATCATAACTGCACCCTATTGGACATGGTGCATACCATGATGTCTCTTATCGAATTACCACTATCGTTTATGGGTTGGGCATTAGAGACAACCGCATTCACTTTAAATAGGGCACCACGCAATTCCGTTGAGATGACACTGTATGAACTATGGTTTAGTGAAACCTAAGCTGTCGTTTCTTAAAAGTTTGGGGCTGTGACGCTTATGTGAAAAAGTTTCATGCTGATAAGCTTGAACCCAAAGCGGATAAATGCATCTTCATAGAATACCCAAAACAGTTGGCTATACCTCCTATTTCAGATCTGGAAGCAAAAGTGGTTGTTTCTAGAAACGAGTCCTTTCTCGAGGAAAAGTTTCTCTCGAAAGAATTGAGTGGGAGGATGATGGAGACTTGATAAGGTTATTGAACCGTCACTTCAACTAGTTTGTAGTAGGGCACATGAAGTTGTTCCTGTGGTACCTACACTAATTGAAGTGGAAGCTTATGATAGTGATCATGAAACTTCGGATCAAGTCACTACCAAACCTCGTGGGATGACAAGGATGCATACTACTTCAGAGAGGTACGTAATCCTGTCTTGGAAGTCATGTTGCTAGACAACAATGAACCTATGAGCTATGGAGAAGCGATGGTGGGCCCGGATTCCGACGAATGGCTTGAGGCCATAAAATCCGAGAGAGGATCCATGTATAAAACAAAGTATAGACTTTGAAAGAACTACTTGATGGTCGTAAGGCTGTTGGGTGCAGATGGATTTTAAAAGGAAGACGGACAATGATGGTAAGTGTCACCATTAAGAAAGCTCGACTTGTCGTTAAGATGTTTCCCGACAAGTTCAAGGAGTTGACTACGATGAGACTTTCTCACTCATAGCGATGCTAAGAGTTTGTTGGAATTATGTTAGCAGTTACTGCATTATTTATGAAATCTTGCAGATAGGATGTCAAAACATTGTTTCCTCGATGATTTTCTTGAGGAAAGGTTGTATGTGATACAACCAGAAGGTTTTGTCAATCCTGAAAGATGCTAACAAGTATGCAAAGCTCCAGCAATCCTTCTAAGGACTAGAGTAAGCATCTCGGAGTTGGAATGTACGCTTTGATGAGATGATCAAAGATTTTGGGTTTATACAAAGTTTATGAGAAACTTGTATTTCCAAAGAAGTGAGTGGGAGCACTATAGAATTTTTGATGAGTATATGTTGTTAACATATTGTTGATCAGAAATGATGTAGAATTTCTAGAAAGCATACAGGGTTATTTGAAAAGTGTTTTTCAATGGAAAACCTGGATTAAGCTACTTGAACATTGAGCATCAAGATCTATAAGGATAGATCAAAAACGCTTAATAGTACTTTCAAATGAATACATACCGTGACAAGATTTTGAAGGAGTTCAAAGTAGATCAGCAAAGAAAGAGTTCTTGGCTGTGTTACAAGGTGTGAGCATTGAGTAAGACTCAAGACCTGACCATGGCAGAAGAGCGAGAGAAAGGACGAAGGTCGTCCCCTATGCTTTAGACGTAGGCTCTACAGTATGCTATGATGTGTATCGCACCTGAAGTGTGCCTTGCCATGAGTCAGTCAAGCGGTACAGGAGTGATCCAGGAATGGATCACATGACAGCAGTCGAACTTATCCTTAGTAACTAGTGGACTAAGGAATTTTCTCGATTATGGAGGTGGTAAAAGAGTTCGTCGTAAAGGGTTACGTCGATGCAAACTTTGACACTAATCCGGATGACTCTGAGTAGTAAACCGGATTCGTATAGTAGAGCACTTATTTGGAATAGCTCAAAGTAGCGCGTGGTAGCTGCATCTACAAGATGACATAGAGATTTGTAAAGCACACATGGATCTGAAAGGTTCAGACCCATTGACTAATAAACCTCTCTCACAAGCGAGATATGAACAAACCCCATGGGTGTTGGATGATTTGGGTGCGGGATGGATTGATCACCATACCGACTTACTCTTATTATTCGCCTTGCTATATGGGATGGTAAATCTGAGTGACTTACCTATAGTAGAGAGACGACGATCACAACCCTGTTTAAACCTTAGAATGGTATAAGAAATTTTTCCCTTGTACAAGGCAGCTTTTGCCAACCGTAGGTTATACGGTGAGGATCAACCCCAGACCCATTTCCTGCAGGAGAAACCCTAAATTGTTGACCACCATGAGAGATATCGATAGTTGATTAGTATTGGCACCAGACCCGTCAGCTAAGAAGACCCAGTCTCGGAATAACCTTACGAAGATGAAAGGATAAAATAATTGAGGAAAAGGTTATGCCGTTACCGGAAGAGCCCAGAGGAAGGAATTATACTGAAGATCTGAGAAGACCGGCCCTGTCAAGAATAAGGATGGAGTATATGAGTATTGATGGGACCGTAACAATCTTTCTAAGGGTGGTAGCACCCGAGACCCCGGAGACGATCGATGGATTTTGAGAAGACCCCGAACCTAACCTATTTCTTTCTAGCCTCTCCGAATCTCGAGGACGAGATTCATTTTAAGGGTGGTAGGTTTGTAACATCCCAAAATTCTAAATTTTGGAATGTTATAATAAATAGATAGATTGATTATTTGTTTGACTGTTGTGTGATTGATTGAGTGAAATTCGAAACTTTTTGAAAGTTAAATGAGAGGGAATAAAATGACTTTTCCAAACTTTCAACTTTTGCATTATGATCTCCGTGAATTCAAATTCTTTTCAAATACAAAACCCTGGAGAGAAGATGACATGACTTCTTCCATTATTTAAATGACAAGGGGTGTTGAAAATATTTGAATTTCATTTGGAAAATATTTCCAATTCTGAAACTTTATGCAACTCAATGGTTTTCACGAGAGGAGATAAAATGACTTCTTCAAATTATATGAAATATGAGTTGGGAGTTTCAAAGGATCAAATTCAAAGTCTTTTAGAATTTATTTTTAATTTGGAGTTATTTGAGTTTTATTCAAATTATTTTCTCCAAAAATAAAATATATGGAAAATAGGGTAACATGGTTACCTACATTAGAAAATTGGAGAAAAATTAATTTGAAATTATTTTGGTATTTTTAAAATGATTTTTGTTGGGTTTTAATAGACCAGTAGCACTCTTTGATTTATCTGAATTTGTGTGGATTTTATTTGAAGTTATAAAAATGTTCACGTCGTAGAAAATCTTTTTCTGAAAATTTTGATATATAATATGCCTATATAAATTTTTTATTTTATTTTGTTATTCGGTTTTCCTTCTGTTTCTATTTAAGAAAAACTGTACGTGCGGCTCATATTTATTTATCGCCTACATGCGCAGTATAGTAGCTTCTAGCGCCCCATTGTTTTTCTCTTAGGCCGAATTTTGTAAAAAAAAACTGCACCGCGGCGTGCGCGCGGCCGGCCGGAGGCCTTTAGGCCCATTCGCCTCTTTTCTTCTCTGTTTCGTATATTTTCGTCTACGTTTAGTCCCACATTGCCTAGCCTTTGACCCATAAGCCTCTTTTCCACCAATAAATATAGACTTATATAGCCTCCAAAAAATCATCCGATTCGGGTTAAATCAATATTTTGGTTTGACTAGATTCATTTAAGAAAAATATTTTTCTCCTCTCCGGCACGACTTCTGGAAATTGTCTCCTCTCTCTAAAGTCATCTTTTCTCTGCCTTATAAAGGTATCTTTCTTTATTTTTTTTCTTCATATACTTCTGTAGTTTATTATTTTTAGACTAATACGATAAAATAATTAGATTATCAATTAGTCTACGTATTTATACGTTAGACCTTAACCGTAGCTATTTTTTCTTTCGTAAAACAGCTTGGCCCTGATTTTTCAAATAGTCATAACTTTTCACTCGTTTATTCAAATTAGATGAAACCAGCGCCTATAGCTTCGTCTTGTTTTCACCTATCCAGTGAACCTGTCACATCAACTTTTTGAAATTTTCAAATTTCGAATTTTGTTCAGATTCATATTCAAACTTCTTTTGATCACATCTTTTTATCCGTAATTCCGTTTGAGTTGATTCTTTTTGCAAATTAAAGCTCTTGACCTAAACTTTCTGATAAGGCCAAATTCACATAATTTTGGTACTGTTAGAAATTTTTTTATGTTGCAAGAGCTATTTTCTTGGTTTTGATGTTTTCCGAATCGACTTCTTCGATCTTTCTGGTCTTTTGAGTGATTGCTTATGTGTGGTTACTATTGCTTGCTTACGATAGATTGACCGGAGTGTGACGAGTAGAGCTATCAAGATTTTTGAGTGCGAATCATCTTCATCAACATTGCAGGCAAGTTCACACTTTGATCATATCCCTTTCATACCCAGTTTTATGCATTAGTTTCAACTCTCAAACATTGCATGAGTAGGATTGATAACATGTGGGTATTGGGAAGTAGTTGGTGAGGTAGGAACCTATTGCCCTGCATTCAAACCTTAGGAGTTACTATTACGTTATGCTTATTGTGCCATGCTATGCTCGTAGACGTGGATTGGGTTTTGAGAGTATTCATGACAGATGTGAGATTGTTAATTAATGGTTTACTTAAGGTGGCAATTTAAACACACATCTGGGTGGATTGAGGTACCTGGTTATTCCAGGATTGCCTGTCTAGGCACCTGGGTAGACCAGGATTGCATTTTTTTATGGACCGACACCCAGGCTCAAAGGGATCATGAGATTTTTCATACTAGAAACTTCCGTGTGCAGCCACAAGCTATTATGGGCTCTAGCATAGTTGATTAAGTCATGCCAACTCTTACAGGGTAGACTAGCAGATGTAGGGGAAAGTAGGTGTAACGGTCTATCCATCGTAAGGTGCTAGCGCTTCTGAAAGACTATGTCTCGGTCATCCGTCTTCTCAAACACCATGTAGTGCGAGAAACCAAACAGAGGCGATCGAGTCTTGTGGGGAAAAGTGCGCAAACCTCTGTAGAGTGTATAAACTAATCATGGTTAGCCGTGTCCCCGGTTATGGACATCTTGAGAATCTAGTACCTGGATTATCATGTGAATCTCAACATGTTACTCTAAAATTTAATTTTGTTGGGTTTAATGATGTTACTTAATTGGGATTGAGAATGTTGTCAACCATTCTCAATGTTTAACAACCACCATGATAGTTAAATAAAATTTATTCCTTTGCAGTAGGGAAAAATTGGCTTTTCGCAAAAACCTTATAACCATAGAGCTTTTCCACCAGCCAAATATGCATGTAGTGATAGCCATTGTTCATCATTCTCTATGGTGTGAATTTGCCAGTACATTCAATGTACTGACCCTTTGTGGCTGCAACGTCTCATGTTGCAGGATTATCTTACGATGAGTAAGTGATACGTTTGGGTTACGATTTCTACACTCAACTTTGCCGTTGGTGTTGATGGGAATCCACAACCTTGTTACTTCCGCTATTTTTGGATTGAGGTAATAGTATTTACATTACTTTTACATGTGATTTACCTCTGTTATAAATCCTCGAGTACTGTGTGTGTCAGCATACCGATCTAGGGATGACACTTAAGCACAGAGACTTGATCCATTCGGGTCGGGTCGCTACAATCACATAGTGATGTGAACTAGATTATTGACTCTAGTGCAAGTGGGAGACTGTTGGAAATATGCCCTAGAGGCAATAATAAAATGGTTATTATTGTATTTCCTTGTTCATGATAATTGTCTATTGTTCATGCTATAATTGTATTATCTGGAAACCGTAATACATGTGTGAATACATAGACCACAACATGTCCCTAGTAAGCCTCTAGTTGACTAGCTCGTTGATCAATAGATGGTCATGGTTTCCTGACCATGGACATTGGATGTCATTGATAACGGGATCACATCATTAGGAGAATGATGTGATGGACAAGACCCAATCCTAAGTGTAGCACAAGATCGTGTAGTTCGTTTGCTAAAGCTTTTCTAATGTCAAGTATCTTTTCCTTAGACCATGAGATTGTGCAACTCCCGGATACTGTAGGAATACTTTGGGTGTGCCAAACGTCACAACGTAACTGGGTGGCTATAAAGGTGCACTACGGGTATCTCCGAAAGTGTCTGTTGGGTTGGCACAAATCGAGATTGGGATTTGTCACTCTGTATGACGAAGAGGTATCTCTGGGCCCACTCGGTAAGACATCATCGTAATGAGCTCAATGTGACTAAGGGTTGGTCATGGGATGATGTGTTACGAAACGAGTAAAGTGACTTGCCGGTAACGAGATTGAACAAGGTTGATTGAATCCTCGACATCGTGGTTCATCCGATGAGATTATCGTGGAGCATGTGGGAGCCAACATGGGTATCTAGATCCCACTGTTGGTTATTGACCGGAGTGTTGTCTCAGTCATGTCTACGTGTCTCCCGAACCCGTAGGGTCTACACACTTAAGGTTCGGTGGCGCTAGAGTTGTAGAGATATTAGTATGCGGTTAACCGAAAGTTGTTCGGAGTCCCGGATGAGATCCTGGACGTCACGAGGAGTTCCGGAGGTAAAGATTTATATATATGAAGTCCAGTTTCGGCCACCAGGAGAGTTTCGGGGGTCACCGATATTGTACCGGAACCACCGGAAGGGTCCCGGGGGTCCACCGGGTGGGGCCACCTATCCCGGAGGGCCCCATGGGCTAAAGTGGCTTGGGAACCAGCCCCTGGTGGGCTGGTGCGCCCCACCCAAGGGCCCAAGGCGCCTAGGGTTGGAAACCCTAGGGGGCCGTTGCCCCCCGAAGGGGCATGCGTCCCGTTGGTTGGAAACCCTAGGGGGCCGTTGCCCCCCGAGGGGGCATGCGCCCCCTGGTTGGAAACCTTAAGGGGCCGCCGCCCCCCTCTAGATGGGATCTCCAAGGGGGCATGCGCCCCCCTATACATAGTGGCGGGGAGGGAGGGCAGCCGCACCCTAAGCCCTGGCGCCTCCCTCTCCCTCCCGTGACACCTCTTCCTCCTCCAGTAGCGCTTGGCGAAGCCTTGCTGGAATCCCGCTGCTTCCACCACCACACTGTCGTGCTGCTGGATCTCCATCAACTTCTCCTTCCCCTTGCTGGATCAAGAAGGAGGAGATGTCTCCGCTCCGTACGTGTGTTGAACGCGGAGGTGCCGTCCGTTCGGCGCTAGGATCATCGGTGATTTGGATCACGACAAGTACGACTCCATCAACCCCGTTCTCTTGAACGCTTCTGCTCGCGATCTACAAGGGTATGAAGATGAACTCCTTCCTCTCTCGTTGCTAGATGACTCCATAGATTGATCTTGGTGATGCGTGGAAAATTTAAATTTCTGCTACGATCCCCTACAAAGTTTTCTAGGGATTGAAACTTCCAACTCAAGTTTTTCTTCATAAGATTGCATCAAAGCATCAACGATATGTTTGGTAAAGGCTTTATTTTGACTATAAGAATGAGGAGAATTTAGCACGGATTGCAATAAGGAAATACAATCTATCAAATAGCAACTATCATAATTAAATTCCTTGAAATCCAAAATAGTGGGTTCATTAATATTTAAAGTTTTGACTTCTTCAATCGCATTGTTAACAATTTTAGCATCAAGATCTAAAGACTCTGAATTTTTTGAACGTCTTCTAGGTAAAGGTGGATCATATTCAGTCCCATCATTATCAAGATTCATATTGCAAAACAAAGATTTAATAGGGGACACATCAATAACTTTTAGATCTTCACCTTTATTATCATGGAAACTAGAAGAACACGCTTTTATAAAGCAATACTTCTTAGAACGCATCCTAGCGGTTCTTTCTTTGCACTCATCAATGGAAATTCTCATGGCTTTGAGAGACTCATTGATATCATACTTAGGAGGAATATATCTATGTTTCAAAGAATCAACATCAAGAGAAATTCTATCAACGTTCCTAGCCAACTCATCAATCTTAAGCAATTTTTCTTCAATCAAAGCATTGAAATTCTTTTGCAAGGTAATAAATTCTTTAATATTAGATTCAAAATCAGAGGGTATCTTATTAAAATTTCCATAAGAATTTTTGTAGGAATTACCATAATTATTAGAGGAATTACTAGGATACGACCTAGGATTAAAGTTTCCTCTATACGCGTTGTTACCAAAATTATTCCTACCAACAAAATTCACATCCAAAGATTCATTATTATTCTCAATCAAAGTAGACAAAGGCATATCATTAGGATCATAAGAAACACTTTTATTAGCAAATAATTTCATAAGTTCATCCATCTTACCACTCAGAACATTAATTTCGTCTATCGCGTGCACTTTCTTATTAGTAGATCTTTCAGTGTGCCATTGAGAATAATTAACCATAATATTATCTAGGAGTTTAGTAGCTTCTCCTAAAGTGATTTCCATAAAAGTGCCTCCCGCGTACGAATCTAAAAGATTTCTAGAAGCAAAATTCAATCCGGCATAAAAAAATTGTATAATCATCCACAAATTCAAACCATGTGTAGGGCAATTACGTATCATTAATTTCATCCTCTCCCAAGCTTGTGCAACATGTTCATGATCAAGTTGCTTAAAATTTATAATATCGTTTCTAAGAGAGATGATCTTAGCGGGAGGAAAATACTTAGAGATAAAAGCATCTTTGCACTTATTCCACGAATCAATACTATTTTTAGGCAAAGACGAAAACCAAGCTTTAGCATGATCTCTAAGAGAAAAAGAAAATAGCTTCAATTTAACAATATCATTGTCCACATCTTTATTCTTTCGCATATCACACAAATCAACAAAGTTGTTTAGATGGGTAGCGGCATCTTCACTAGGAAGGCCAAAAAACGGATCTTTCATGACAAGATTCAGCAAAGCAGCATTAATTTCACAAGATTCAACATCGGTAAGAGGAGCAATCAGAGTGCTAATAAAATCACTGTTGTTTGTATTGGTAAAGTCACACAATTTGGTATTATCTTGAGCCATCGTGACAAGCAAGCAATCCGACACACAAGCAAACAAGAAACGGGCAAAAAGAGGCGAATAGAGAAAGAGAGGGAGGATGGAGAGAGATAGGGCGAATAAAACGGCAAGGGTGAAGTGGGGGGAGAGGAAAACGAGAGGAAAATGCTAAATAATGTAATGCGGGAGGTAAGGGTTTGTGATGTGTACTTGGTATGTTGACTTTTGCATAGACTCCCCGGCAACGGCGCCAGAAATCCTTCTACCTCTTGAGCACTGCGTTGGTTTTCCCTTGAAGAGGAAAGGGTGATGCAGAAGAGCAGCGTAAGTATTTCCCTCAGTTTTTGAGAACTAAGGTATCAATCCAGTAGGAGGCCACGCACGAGTCCCTCGCACCTACACAAACAAATAAACTCCTCGCAACCAACGCGATAAAGGGGTTGTCAATCCCTTCACGGTCACCTACAAGAGTGAGATATGATAGATATGATAAGATAATATTTTCGGTATTTTTATGATAAAGAGAAATAAAGATGCAAGTAAAATAAATGGCAAAGGAAATAACTAAGTACTGGAAGATTAATATGATGGAAAATAGACCCGGGGGCCATAGGTTTCACTAGAGGCTTCTCTCGAGAGCATAAGTATTACGGTGGGTGAACAAATTATTGTTGAGCAATTGACAGAATTGAGCATAGTTATGAGAATATCTAGGTATGATCTTGTATATAGGCATCACGTCCGAGACAAGTAGACCGACTCCTTCCTGCATCTACTACTATTACTCCACACATCGACCGCTATCCAGCATGCATCTAGAGTATTAAGTTCAAGAGAATAGAGTAATGCTTTAAGCAAGATGACATGATGTAGAGGGATAAACTCATGCAATATGATATAAACCCCATCTTGTTATCCTCGATGGCAACAATACAATACATGCCTTGATGCCCTTACTGTCACTGGGAAAGGACACCGCAAGATTGAACCCAAAGCTAAGCACTTCTCCCATTGCAAGAAAGATCAATCTAGTAGGCCAAACCAAACTGATAATCCAAAGAGACTTGCAAAGATAATTAATCATACATAAAAGAATTCAGAGAAGATTCAAATATTGTTCATAGATAAACTTGATCATAAACCCACAATTCACCGATCTCAACAAACACACCGCAAAAGAAGATTACATCGAATAGATCTCCATAAGAGAGGGGGAGAACTTTGTATTGAGATCCAAAAAGAGAGAAGAAGCCATCTAGCTAATAACTATGGACCCTAGGTCTGAAGTAAACTACTCACACTTCATTGGAGGGGCTATGGTGTTGATGTAGAAGCCCTCCATGATCGATACCCCCTCCGGCGGAGCTCCGAAAAAGGCCCCACGATGGGATCTCGTGGATACATAAAGTTACGACGGTGGAATTAGGGTTTTGGCTCCGTATCTGGTAGTTTGGGGGTACGTAGGTATATATAGGAGGAAGGATTACGTCGGTGGAGCAATGTTGGCCCCACGAGGATGGAGGGCGCGCCTGGGGGGTAGGCGCGCCCCCTACCTCGTGCCTTCCTGGTTGATTGCTTGACGTAGGGTCCAAGTCCTCTGGATCATGTTCATTCCAAAATTCACGTTCCCGAAGGTCTTATTCCGTTTGGACTCCGTTTGATATTCTTTTTCTGCGAAACCCTAAAATAGGCAAAAAAAACATCAATTCTGGGCTGGGCCTCCGGTTGATAGTTAGTCCCAAAAATCATATAAAAGTGTATAATAAAGCCCAATAATGTCCAAAACAGGATATAATATAGCATGGAACAATCAAAAATTATAGATACGTTGGAGACGTATCAGTGGCGTGGGGCGGCGGCAGCTCGGGCACGGGGCGGAGAGAGAGAAGGGAGAGGGGGAGGGGTTGGGCACGGGCGTGTGTTCGCTTTTTAGTTAGGGGACGGTTCTTTGCCGCCTGCTAGCAGACGGCAAAGAGCCTAGCTAACAGACGTTAGTTAGGCCACTTTATTTGTCGTCGGCTAACAGATGGCAAAGAAGCTTTGCCATCCGCTAGCGGAAGACAAAGAAAGTGGTCGTTATGTGGCTCTCTCTAGTGGGACACCCTCCCTCTTTGCCATCTGCTAGCTGACAACAATGCTTCTATGTCGTCCACTAGCTGACGGCAAAGAGACGGCTGACGACAAATAGTATCTTTGCCGTCGGCTTCTTCTTTGTCGTTAGTTTTCTTTAACCTTATGGCAAATGCCTTCTTTGCCATCAGCTAGCTGACGGCAAAGGGCCAGCTGACGGCAAAGATCCTGATTCCAATAGTGTAGGTGATGACATGGGCTAAAGAGATAAGTGAGGGGGGCCACGTGGGGACCACAACCCACCAAGGCGTGCCTGGGGCTGCTGGCGCACCCAGGTGGGTTGTGCCCACCTGGTGCACCCTCTGATGTTATTTGCATCAAAAATTTAGAAATATTTAGAAAAAATCATATTAAATTTTCAAGGCATTCTGAGAACTTTATTTTTGGGTCATTTTTTATTGCATGGAAAATTCAGAAAACAGGGTAAACATGGCATTTTATTTTATTTAACTAAGAAAAACAAAAAACAAAAGGTAAAGACAGAAGGTAGTGGCTACTAAATTCAAAAACTTCATACCTCTCAAAAATGGTCCATTAATAAGGTTGATCAAGTCTTATTAACAACCACTTTCAATTATCATGAAACCGAAGAACTTTCCTAAACACTAAGTTACCTCAACGGGGATATGCATGTCCCCAGCAATAAGCATTTCGTATTTCTTTTTGGCAGTAGGTAGAGGTAGTTGAAAACTTCCAATAGTGATTGTCAGAGATTTTTCAAAAACATTAATACCATTCACTTGGAATTGTTTCTTTGGAAAGTGCACCGTATGCTGATTACCATTGATACGAAAAGTGACCTTTCTTTTATTGCAATCAATAACATCCCCTACAGTATTCAAGAAGGGTCTACCAAGGATAATTGACATGTTGTCATCCTCAAGCATCTAGAGTATAACAAAGTCAGTTAAGATAATAACATTTACAACAACAACGTGCACATCCTCACAAATACCGATAGGTATGGCAGTTGATTTGTTAGCCATTTGCAAAGATATTTTAGTAGGTGTGAGTTTATTCAAATCAAGTATTTTATATAAGGAGAAAGGCATAACACTAACACTAGCTCCTAAATCACACAAAGCTGTTTTAACATAGTTTCTTTTGATGGAGCAAGGTATAGTTTGTATTCCAGGATCTCCAAGTTTCTTAGGTACTCCATCCTTAAAAGAATAATTAGCAATCATGGTGGATATTTTAGTTTCAGGTATCTATCTTTTATTAGATATGACGTCTTTCATATATTTTGCATAAGGGGCCATCTTTAAGATATCAGTCAAACGACTGCGCAAAAACTGGCCTAAGCATTTCAGCAAAGCGTTCAAATTCTTCATCATCGTTCTTCTTAATTGATTTACGTGGGAAGGGCATGGGTTTTTGAACCCATGGTTCTCTTTCTCCTCCATATTTTCTTGCCACAAAGTCTTTTTTATCATATCTTTTATTTTTAGGTTGTGGGTCATCGAGATCAACAGCTGGTTCTATTTCAACATCATTATCTGGTTCTTTATTGTTTGTTTAAGTGTCTTCATGAACCTCGTCATTACCTTCTTCATTATCATTAGGTGAGTGTTCATTACCAGATTGAATTTCAGCATCAAAGATAGAAACATCATTATCATTATCAGGAGGCTTTTCTATTTCAAGTTCACTAGAGGCATGCAAATTCCTATCATTTTTCTTTTTCTTTTTATTTTTGGTAGGACTAGGTGCATCCGTATTAATTCGTTGAGAGTCTTGTTCAATTATTTTTGGGTGTCCCTCGGGATAAAGTAGTTCCCGAGTCATTTTACCTCCTCTAGTCATTACTCTAACATCATGATCATTGATATTATTATTCATTTCATCTAGCAACTCTCTTTGAGATTTAGCAACTTGTTCTAGTTGAGTTTGAACCATAGAGGCATGTTTTCCTACACCTCTAACATCATTTGAGATTCTAAATAACAAGTCACTCAAGTGAGCAATCATATCAGAATTGTATTTCAATTGTTTCATAACATTTCATTGAAGTGATCTTGCTTTCTAATGTAAATATCAAACTCATAAAGGCATTGACTAGGATGCATATTATAAGGATTGTCATTATCATTGAATTTCATTAGAGAGTTTACCTCTACCACTTTGGGTGGTGGTGTTTCAAGCCCATGTATTTCTTCAATAGGAGGTAAATTTTTGACATCCTCGGCTTCAATACCTTTTGCCTTCATACATTTCTTTCCCTCTTGCATATCTTCAGGACTGAGATATAAGGTACCCCTCTTCTTCGGAGTAGGTTTAGGCGGTGGTTCAAGAAGAGTCCAATCATCATAATTTTTCAATATGGTATCCAATAGTTCCTCAGCTTGTTCATAGTATGTTCCCTGAAAACACAACCAGCAAAACTATCTAGGAAATCCCTAGAAGCATCAATTAGTCCATTATAGAAGATATCATGTATTACATTTTTCTTAAGAGGATGATCAGGCAAAGCATTAAGCAATTGGAGAAGCCTCCCCCAAGCTTGTGGGAGACACTCTTCTTCAATTTGCACAAAGTTAAATATTTCCTGCAAGGCAGCTTGTTTCTTATGAGTAGGAAAATATTTTTCAGAGAAGTAATAAATCATATCCTGGCGACTACGCACACAACCAGGAGCAAGAGTATTATACCAAATCTTAGCATCACCCTTTAATGAGAACAGAAATAATCTGAGAATATAATAGTAGCGAATCTTCTCATCATGAGCAAATACGCTTGCTATATCATTTAGTCTGGTGAGGTGTGCCACAACACTTTCAATTTCATAACCATGGAATGGATCAGATTCAACCAAAGTAATTAACTATGGGTCGACAGAGAATTCATAATCCTTATCATTAACATAGATAGGTGAAGTAGCAAACTTAGGATCACATTTCATTCTAGCATTCAAGGATTTCTCTCTCGGTTTGCATAATAATTTCTTGAGATCATCTCTATCATTGCAAGCAAGAAAGTCTCTATTTGTCTCCTCATCCATAACATAACCTTCCGGTACCTTAGTCAATTCATATCTAGGAGGACTAGGTATAATAGGTGTTTCAAGATTTTCAATTTCAAGTGCTTCATCAATTTCAATAATTTCATTCTCTTTAGCTCTAGCAATTTGTTCATCAAGAAAATCACCTAGTGGCACACCATCATTAAACAAGGTACTAGCATCATCATGAGCATTATCCATAGCGGAAGTAGCATCATCAATAAGTTACGACATATGATGACCCACAAGTATAGGGGATCTATCATAGTCCTTTCAATAAGTAAGAGTGTCGAACCCAACGAGGAGCAGAAGGAAATGATAAGCAGTTTTCAGTAAGGTATTCTCTGCAAGCACTGAAATTATCGGTAAAAGATAGTTTTGTGATAAGGTAAATTGTAATGAGTAGCAAGTAATAAAAGTAAATAAGGTACAGCAAGATGGCCCAATCCTTTTTGTAGTAAAGGACAAGCCTGGACAAACTCTTATATGATGTAAAGCACTCCCGAGGACACATGGGAATTATCGTCAAGCTAGTTCTCATCACGATCATATGATTCACATTCGGTACTTTGATAATCTGATATGTGGGTGGACCGGTGCTTGGGTACTGTCCTTACTTGGACAAGCATCCCACTTATGATTAACTCCTATTGCAAGCATCCGCAACTACAACAAAAGTATTAAGGTAAACCTAACCATAGCATGAAACATATGGATCCAAATCAGCCCCTTACGAAGCAACGCATAAACTAGGGTTTAAGCTTCTGTCACTCTAGCAACTCATCATCTACTTATTACTTCCCAATGCCTCCCTCTAGGCCCAAACAATGGTGAAGTGTCATGTAGTCGATGTTCACATGACACCACTAGAGGGATGACAACATACATCTCATCAAAATATTGAACGAATACCAAATTCACATGACTACTAATAGCAAGACTTCTCCCATGTCCTCAGGAACAAACGTAACTACCCACAAAGCATATTCATGTTCATAATCAGAGGGGTATTAATATGCATAATGGATCTGAACATATGATCTTCCACCAAGTAAACCAACTAGCATCAACTACAAGGAGTAATCAACACTACTAGCAACCCACAGGTACCAATCTGAGGTTTGGATACAAAGATTGGATACAAGAGATGAACTAGGGTTTGAGATGAGATGGTGCTGGTGAAGATGTTGATGGATATTGACCCCCTCCCGATGAGAGGATCATTGGTGATGACGATGGTGATGTTTTCCCCCTCCCAGAGGGAAGTTTTCCCGGCAGAACAGCTCCGCCAGAGCCATAGATTGGTTCCGCCAAGGTTCCGCCTCGTGGCGGCGGAGTCTCTTCCCGAAAGCTTGCTTATGATTTTTTTCCTCAACGAAAGACTCCATATAGCAGAGGATGGGCATCGGAGGGCCACCAGGGGGGCATGAGGCAGGGGGCGCGCCCCCACCCTCGTGGCCAGGGTGTGGCCCCCCTCTGGTACTTCTTGTGCTCAGTATTTTTTATATATTCTGAAAAGTGCTCCCGTGGAGTTTCAAGACTTTTGGAGATGTGCAGAATAGGTCTCTAATATTTGCTCCTTTTCCAGCCCAGAATCCCAGCTGCCGGCATTCTCTCTCTTCATGTAAACCTTGTAGAATAAGAGAGAATAGGCATAAGTATTGTGACATAATGTGTAATAACAGCCCATAATGCAATAAATATCGATATAAAACCATGATGCAAAATGGACGTATCAACTCCCCCAAGCTTAGACCTTGCTTGTCCTCAAGCAGAAGCCGAAATCAAAAAATATGTCCACATGTTTAGAGATAGAGGTGTCGATAAAAATAAAATACGGACATGGGGGCATCATGATCATTCTTAGAACAACAACATATATATATTGTCATATGATCTCTTATGCTAAAGTAACAATTCAATCACAATTTCAAGTGTGAATCATAAACTTCATTGAGAACCAACAAACTCTATCTCAGTCATTGAGGCAATTGCAATTTATCATAACATAGGAAAGAGCCAATATAAGAGATTTTCAACAAGTCCACATACTCAACCATCTTTTAGTCTTTCACAATTGCTAACACTCACGCAATATTTATGGGTATGAAGTTTTAATCGGACACAGAGAAAGATAGGGGCTTATAGTTTTGCCTCCCAGCGTTTTACCTCAACGGTAATGTCAACAATAATAGTTCATGAAGACTCACATCCAATTAGCTATATATATCAGGATCTTTCCAACAAATTGTGCTTGCCAAAGGATAAAATGTAAAAAGGAAAGGTGAAGATCACCATGACTCTTATATAAGGTAGAAGATAAAAGTAAAATATAGGCCCTTTGCAGAGGGAAGGAGAGGTTGTCATGCGCTTTTATGGTTGGATGCACAAAATTTTAATGCGAAAGAACATCACTTTATATTGCCACTTGTGATATGGACCTTTATTATGCAGTCCGTCGCTTTTATTTCTTTCATATCACAAGATCGTATAAAGCTTATTTTCTCTGCACTAATAAGTCATACATATTTAGAGAGCATTCTTTATTGCTTGCACCGATGACAACTTACTTGAGGGATCTTACTCAATCCATAGGTAGATATGGTGAACTCTCATGGCAAAACTGGGTTTAGGGATATTTGGAAGCACAAGTAGTATCTCTACTTGGTGCAAAGAAATTTTCTAGCAGGAGGGGGAAAGGCAAGCTCAACATGTTGGATGATCCATGACAATATAATTTATCTCGGATGAAAGAGAACATAACCCATTACGTTGTCTTCCTTGTCCAACGTCAACTCTTAGCATGTCATACTTTAATGAGTGCTCATAATCATAAAAGGTGTCCAAGATAGTATATTTATATGTGAACCTCTCTTTCTTTATTACTTCTTATTAATTACAACGATGACCAAAACTATGTTTGTCAACTCTCGACAACTTTTATTCATCATACTCTTATATGTGAAGTCATTACTCTCCATAAGATCCATGTGATCTCTTTTTTTATTTTCTTTTTATTCTTTCTCTTTTTATTTTATTCCCTCAAGATCATAGAAAAATAATCAAGCCCTTGACTCAACACTAATCTTTATTATATATAGCTCACGGACTCGATTACATAGAAGGATTATCAAGCAAAACTCACAACTAGATCATACTAAAACTTTATTCTACTAGATTAAGATATTATCAAAAGGATCGAACTAAGAAAAACGGTAAAGGTAAAAGTGATGGTGATACGATACCGGGGCACTCCCCCAAGCTTGGCAGTTTCCAAGGGGAGTGCCCATACCCATGTGATTATGTCTCCTTTTTAGTTGGTGAAGAAGGTGGAGTTGTTGATTATGGATAGTCGCACATCGAGCATAGGAGGTCCTCCAACTTGCGGATAATGCCCTTGAGTGCGATGATATGCTCGTTCAACAAAATATTTTCACGTGTGAGATACTTGTTTTGTATACGAGCTAACTCAATCATCTTGAAAGCTTCGATCTCAGTTGGGGTAAGAAGATTGTGATCAAATTGAAGGATGTCTTCTGCTGCCTGAACTTGGTCCTCCATGGCCTTATTGATCCCTTCATCCTTGTTGATCTCCATAGGTTCTTCCCTCTTCAGTTCTATCTTCATTAGCCAAGCATCGTTGTCACCATTGTTGGAGGAGGGGGACGACATGATGCCTGGCCTTAACAACCCTGATAGAAAACAGCTCGAAATAAGAACAGAGGATGTTTGCATGGTACGGTGGCCAAAACCATCGGGAGATTATATAGTGAATTTTTACCGACCAAAAGAAGTATCGTGCAAGAAAACGGAGTCCGGAGAACGCACGGGGTGCCCACGAGGCAGGGGCGCGCCCAGGGGCGTAGGGCGCGCCCTCCCACCCTCGTGGAAGCCTCGTGTCCTATTTGGTCTGCTTCTTATTTTCCTATTTTCTTAAATATTCCAAAAGGGAAAATATTGCCATTAGAACTGTTTTGGAGTCGGTTTACTTACCGTACCACTTACCTATTCCTTTTCTGAGTCTGAAACGTTCCGGAATGTTTCCCTTATGTATTCCTCTGGGGTTACACTTTCAATAATATTAGTTTCAACATTTATAGGATTACCTGAGATATAATGTTTAATTCTTTGACCGTTCACCACCCTTGGATTTGTGCCTTCAAAGTTGTTGATTTTTATGGCACCGGAACGATAGACCTCCTTGATAACGTAAGGACCTTCCCATTTAGAGATAAGTTTGCCTGCAAAAAATCTTAGACGAGAGTTGTATAGCAATACATAATCACCTACATTGAACTCACGATTGTGTATCCTTTTATCATGCCATCTTTTAACTTTTTCTTTAAACAGCTTGGCATTTTCATAAGCTTGGGTTCTCCATTCATCAAGTGAGCTAATGTCAAATAACCTCTTCTCACCGGCAAGTTTGAAATCATAATTGAGCTCTCTAATGGCCCAATATGCCTTATGTTCTAGTTCAAGAGGTAAGTGGCATGCTTTACCATAAACCATTTTATACAGAGACATACCCATAGGATTTTTATATGCAGTTCTATAGGCCCATAATGCATCATCAAGTTTCTTGGACCAATTCTTTCTAGATCTATTAACAGTCTTTTGCAAAATTAATTTGAGCTCTCTATTACTTAATTCTACTTGACCACTAGACTGTGGGTGATAAGGGGATGCAATTCTATGATTAACATCATACTTAGCAAGCATTTTACGAAAAGCACCATGAATAAAGTGTGAACCACCATCAGTCATTAAATATCTAGGGACTCCAAACCTCGGAAAAATAACTTCTTTAAGCATCTTAATAGAGGTGTTATGATCAGCACTACTAGTTGGAATAGCTTCTACCCACTTAGTAACGTAATCAACAGCAACTAAAATATGTGTATACCCATTAGAGGAAGGAAAATGTCCCATATAATCAAAGCCCCAAACATCAAAGGGTTCAATAACAAGTGAATAATTCATAGGCATTTCTTGACGTCTACTAATATTACCAATTCTTTGACATTCATCACAAGACAAGACAAACTTACAGGCACCCTTGAAGAGAGTAGGCCAATAAAAACCGGATTGCAATACCTTGTGTGCAGTTCTATCTCCAGCATGGTGTCCTCCATAAGCTTCGGAGTGGCACTTGTGTAGGATCTGTTCCTGTTCATGCTCAGGTACACAATGTCTAATAACACCATCTACTCCTTCTTTATAAAGATGTGGGTCATCCCAGAAGTAATGTCTTAAATCATAGAAGAACTTTTTCTTTTGCTGGTATGTGAAACTAGGTGGCATAAACTTAGCAACAATATAATTAGCATAATCAGCATACCATGGAGCAGTACGAGAAGCATTTATGACATTTAATTTTTCATCAGGAAAGCTATCATCAATAGGTAGTGGGTCATCAAGAACATTTTCTAACCTAGACAAGTTGTCTACAACGGGGTTCTCAGCTCCCTTTCTATCAATAATATGCAAATCAAAGTCTTGTAGCAAGAGAACCCATCTGATAAGTCTAGGCTTAGCATCTTTCTTTTCCATAAGGTATTTAATAGCAGCATGATCAGTGTGAATAGTTACTTTAGAATCAACAATGTAAGGTCTAAACTTATCACAAGCAAAAACAAATGCTAAAAATTCTTTCTCAGTAGTAGCATAATTTCTCTGGGCATTGTCTAGAGTTTTAGTAGCATATTGAATAACATTTGACTTCTTATCAACTCTTTGCCCTAGAACAACACCTACAGCATAATCACTAGCATCACGCATAATTTCAAAGGGTAAATTCCAATCAGGTGACTGAATAATAGGTGCAGAAATCAATGCTTTCTTAAGTATTTCAAATGCTTATATGCAATCATCATCAAAGTCAAAAGGAATATCTTTTTGTAATAGATTAGTTAGAGGCCGAGAAATTTTTGAGAAGTCCTTAATGAACCTCCTATAAAAACCGGCGTGACCGAGGAAGCTTCTTATACCTTTAATGCCCTTGGGACATGGCATCCTTTCAATAGCACCAACTTTAGCCTTATCAACTTCAATACCTCTTTTAGAAATTTTATGCCCCAAGACAATACCTTCATTAACCATAAAGTGGCACTTCTCCCAATTCAAGACAAGATTAGTTTCTTCACATCTCTGCAAAACTCTATCAAGGTTGCTCAAGCAATCATCAAAATAGGATCCATAAACGGAGAAATCATCCATGAATACCTCACATATCTTTTCACAAAAGTCAGAGAATATAGCCATCATGCATCTTTGAAAGGTAGCAGGTGCATTACATAAACCAAAAGGCATACGTCTATAAGCAAAAGTACCAAAAGGGCAAGTAAAAGTGGTCTTTGATTGGTCATCAGCTGACACAGGTATTTGAGAGAAGCCAGAGTAACCATCTAGAAAGAAAAAAATGTGTATGTTTGGATAATCTTTCTAGCATTTGATCAATAAAAGGCAAAGGGTAATGATCTTTTTAGTAGCCTTATTTAATTTGTGGAAATCAATTACCATCCTATAACCTGTAATAATTCTTTGCGGAATCAATTCATCTTTATCATTAGGAACAATAGTAATACCTCCCTTCTCAGGGACACAATGGACAGGACTTACCCACTGACTATCAGCAACGGGATAAATTATACCTGCCTCAAGGAGCTTTAATATTTCCTTTCTTACCACTTCTTTCATCTTAGGATTCAGCCGTCGTTGGTGATCAATAACTGGTTTGGCGTCTTCCTCCAAATTTATTTTGTGTTGACATAGAGTGGGACTAATGCCCTTAAGATCGTCCAGAGTATATCCAATAGCAGCACGGTGCTTCTTCAGAGTTTTCAATAAATTCTCTTCCTCCTTCTCTGAAAGGTTAGCACTAATAATAACAGGATATAATTTCTTTTCATCAAGATAAGCATATTTAAGAGTATCAGGTAACGGTTTAAGCTCAAACACGGGATCATCCTTGGGTGGAGGAGGATCCCCTAGGATTTCAACAGGCAGGTTGTGTTTCAGAATAGGTCCTTGTTTAAAGAATACTTCATCTATTTCCCTTCTTTCATTCATGAACATATCATTTTCATGGTCTAGCAAATATTGTTCTAAAGGCTCAGTAGGAGGCACGGCAATAGAAGCAAGACCAATAATTTCATCTTTACTAGGCAATTCTTTATCATGGGATTGTCTATGAAATTTAGCAAAATTAAACTCATGAGACATATCCCCTAAACCAACAGAAACAATATCCTTATTGCAGTTTATCTTAGCATTGACAGTATTCAAGAAGGGTCTACCAAATATAATGGGACAAAAGCTATGTTGAGGGGAACCAAGAACAAGAAAATAAGCAGGATATTTAGCCTTCCCACACAAGACTTCAACGTCTCTAACAATCCTAATTGTTGAAATAGTATCTCTATTAGCAAGCTTAATGGTAACATCAATACCTTCTATTTCAGCTGGTGCAATATCATGCATAATCTCTTTGTATAAGGAAATAGGTATTGCACTAGCACTAGCACCCATATCACATAAGCCATGATAACAATGATCTCCTATTTTAACAGAAATAACAGGCATGCCTACGACAGGTCTATGTTTATCTTTAGCACCAGGTTTAGCAATTCTAGTAGTGTCATCACAGAAGTAAATAACCTTCCCATCAATATTATCAGCCAAGAGATCTTTAACCATGGCAACATTAGGTTCAATTTTAATTTGCTCAGGGGGTTTAGGTGTCTTAATATTACTTTTGTTGATCACAGTTGAAGCTTTAGCATGATTCTTTATTCTAACAGGGAAAGGTGGTTTCTCAACATAAGTAGTAGGAATAATAGGATCATTATAAGTGATAGTCTTTTCTTCAACTTTAATAGGTGCAACTACTTTTACTTCAATGGGAGGATTATATTTAAACCACTTCTACTTAGGGAGATCAACATGAGTAGCAAAGGATTCACAGAAAGAAGCTACTATCTCAGAGTCAAGTCCATATTTAGTGCTAAATTTACGGAAAACATCGGTATCCATAAAAGATTTAACACAATCAAACTTAGGTGTTATACCTAACTCCTTACCTTCTCGAGATCCAAATCTTCGGAGTTGCGTTTAATTCTTTCCAATAAATTCCATTTGTATTCAATAGTCTTCATCATAAAGGAACCAGTACAAGAAGTATCGAGCATGGAGCGATTGTTGTCAGAAAGCCAAGCATAAAAATTTTGAATAATCATTTCTCTTGAGAGCTCATGATTGGGGCATGAATATAACATTTACTTAAGCCTCCCCCAAGCTTGAGCGATGCTTTCTCCTTCGCGAGGCCAATATATATATATATATATATATATATATATATATATATATATATATATATATATATATAATTACGATCACGATGAACAAGATGCATAGGATAAAACTTCTGATGGAATTCCAATTTCAATCGCTTATAGTCCCATGATCCCATATCATCACATAGCCTATACCATGTCAATGCATCTCCCTCCAAAGATAAAGGGAAGACCTTCTTTTTGATAACATCATCGGGCATACCTGCAAGCTTAAATAATCCACAAACTTCATCCACATAGATTAAGTGCAAATCGGGATGCAATGTTCCATCTCCTGCAAAAGGATTAGCTAGCAGTTTCTCGATCATACCCGAAGGAATTTCAAAGTACACATTTTCAGTAGGTTCAGTACATTGAGGAGTAACTAATTGTGGTTCCGGACGAGGTGAAGATACCCCGAACAAACCCCTCAAAGGATTATGGTCCATAGTAACAAGTGACAGTAAATTTCAGCACACTATATAAATTTTTCCTTACCAAATTCCACCTACCAAAGGCGCTTCACTCCCTGGTAATGACGCCAGAAAAGAGTATTGATGACCCAAAAGTATAGGGGATCTATCGTAGTCCTTTCGATAAGTAAGAGTGTTGAACTATGACGCCCTCGATTTGACCGTACACTAATCATACACGCAAACGTGTACGATCAAGATCAGGGACTCACGGAAGATATCACAACAAAACTCTACAAATAAAATAAGTCATACAAGCATCATATTACAACCCAGGGGCCTCGAGGGATCGAATACAAGAGCTCGATCATAGACGAGTCAGCGGAAGCAACAATATCTGGGTACAGACATAAGTTAAACAAGTTTGCCTTAAGAAGGCTAGCACAAACTGGGATATAGATCGAAAGAGGCGCAGGCCTCCTGCCTGGGATCCTCCTAAACTACTCCCGGTCGTCGTCAGCGGGCAGCACGTAGTAGTAGGCACCTCCGGTGTAGTAGGAGTCGTCGTCGACGGTGGCGTCTAGATCCTGGGCTCCAACATCTGGTTTCGTCAACCAGGTAGAAGGAATAGAGGGAAAAGAAGGAGAAGCAAACGTGAGTACTCATCCAAAGTACTCGCAAGCAAGGAGCTACACTACATATGCATGGGTATATGTGTAAAGGCCATATCGGTGGACTAAACTGCAGAATGCCAGAATAAGAGGGGGATAGCTAATCCTGTCGAAGACTACGCTTCTGGAAGCCTCCGTCTTGCAGCATGTAGAAGAGAGTAGACTGAAGTCCTCCAAGTAGCATCGTATAGCATAATCCTAACCGATGATCCTGACGCAGTACGAGGGGGTACCGGTGAAGGGGGGAAACATCCGGGAAAGTATCCCCGGCGTTTCGCGTTTTCGGGCAGAGGAGCCGGAGGGGGAAAGTTGCGAGTTGGATAGGTTAGGGATGCATGGCGGACGAACGGGCTGCGTATCCGGGTTCGTCTCGTCGTTCTGAGCAACTTTCATGTTGAAAATATTTTCATCTGAGGTACGGTTTATTTTATATTAATTTTAAAAGATTTAAATCATTTTTAAGATTAATTTAAATATTTTAAGTCAACATTATCCAAAACAGTGTTTGCTGACGTCATCATGACATCTACATGACATCAGCAGTCAACAGAGGTGTTGACTGGGTCGCTGACGTGTGGGACCCACTGGTCATACTCTGTTAGTTAATTAACAGTAGTTAATTAGGTTAATTAGTCATTAGGTTAGTTAACCTTAACTAGTTAATTTAATCAGAATTAATTAAGTTAATTATTTAGTTAATTAATTAATTAATTTTATTATTTATTTATTTATTTATTTATTATATATATATATATTTAAAATTCTTTTTTTTAAACGTTTTGGGCAGGGGGCCCACTTGTCATTGGCCCTGGGGGCCTAGTGGGTTTGCGGGTGCGGGCGCTGGGCGTCGGCGCCCGACTGGGCGAGCGCCCAGATCGACAGGAAGGGGGGGGCAGCCACGGGCGTGGCGAGGCCGCCGGCGTGGCCGCCGGCGCCCACGACGCCGGCCAAGGGAACGGAGGGCGGCGCCACGGGAGGGCGGCAAGAGCAGCAGCAGGGGAGACGGCCATGGTGGGCGCGCACGAGACGGGGCGCGTGCGAGGCGGTGAGCCGTCCGAGCATGCAGGGGAGAGCAGCACAGCGGGCGTAGCGGGGAGCGCATGGGTGGCCGCGGCGGGGTGTGCGAGCGCGGCCGGTGGCGAGCGACAAGCGGCGGCCGTCGGGTGCGCGTGGCGACGCAGGAACAGGGGCAGGGCGCAACGCAGCACGCGAGCGGAGCGCGGGTGCGGAGCTGCGCGAGCGAGGGAGGTCCGGGGCACAGGCGACGCGCGGGTGCTGGGGCACGCGAACTCGCGCGGTGGCGCGTCGAGGAGGGGAGGGAAGGAGAGGGGGGCTCATGGTGCGGAGTAGGGTTCGTGGCAACGGGTGTCGGGGAGGAGAATGTAGACGGCGTGACGGAGAGGAGTAGGCCGGCGAGGGGGGGGGGGTCCGGCGACGGGGAGGTCGAGGTGGAGGCGTGGTCCAGGCGGCGACGTGCGTGCGGGGGAGAGGGGCGAGGGGATCGGGATCTCCTCCCGATCCAGATCCGAACGAGGGGAGTGGGGGGAGCGAGTGGGGCGACGGGGTGGTTAGGGTTTCGGGGATGAGTGGGATAAGGGAGGCGTGGGGGGAGGCCGGTTGGGCTTGCGGCCGAATGGGCCGGCCCGCTGGGCCAAAGCCCAGTGGGGGCCTTTCTCTTTCTTTCTTTTTTGTTTGTTTGTTTTTTTGTATTTTCTTTTATTATTTCTTTTCTGTTTTATTTCATTGAAAAGCATTTAGGCATTTTATAAAAATGTGTTTACTACACCATATTTATCTATGTAATATTTAGTACAAACCGAACATTTTTATTTTAATGTCTGTAAACTTTTATTATTTACCAAACTTTGAATTTGAATTTTGGACCGGTTTTGATCTAACGATAGATTAGTAGCGGTAACCGTGGTGACGTGGCACCATTAGCATGGGATCATTGTAGCTTAATTATTTGGGCGTCACAATTCTCCTCCACTACAAGAAATCTCGTCCCGAGATTTAAGCGGTGGAGTAAGGGGCGAAGGTGTTGGTAGCGAAAAACCTAACGAGTCTTCTCGATCTTGGCTGCCCTTTCTAAGAGGTTGATCCCTTTCGTTGATGTCTTCATTTCACTGCTTCAAGTCACCGTGATCAATTGTCATCCTTTCTTCGGGATCTCCATCGTACTTACGAATATGAAAGGGGCAGCTCTACAACGATAGGATGTTATAAGGGAAAATCTTCTAGGGGTATCTCTCGAGTTGAACAAATGAAAGACATCGAGAGCAAAGTAAGAAGGTACAATAAGGAGTTCCAAGCGGATAGACAATCGTTCGATGTCTAATTAGAAGGTGAAAGGGTTTTAGGGCACAAGAATAAGTATTGCGTCTTATACCAAAATAGATCAACAGGCAGGTGGCCCGTGAATTACATACAAAGTCAAGCACGAGGAATATCTTTGACAACAGGGTGTACAGGAGAGTCAGGTTTCGATCCTGGGACCTGTGGGTTATGGGCCCACCATGTGGGTTAAAATAGGGATGGGCGTTGACATCTTGCATGGTCATGATAGCAAGGCATGTCAGAGGATCAGCCTATCAGTTATGTCGGCAACAACATCGGTACCAAGGGCGAGGGACGAAGAGAACCATTTTCCTGCTCGTTGAACGAGGCGGACCAATAGGCAAAGTTCTCGTCCATCGGTGGTTACCAGAATGTCATCAACAATAGTAACAGGGTCTTGCTGATAGAAATGTACACCGAGGTGTTTACATAAGCAGGAGAATATTTCTGCTTGGATCATACAGATCACAAGAAAGGGTTAAACCAAACAATGGAAAGGAAAATACGATTATCAGATCTAAACAGGACAATGGAACACATATTTCAAGGGTATATCCTCCCAAGGACAAGCAGAGCATGATATCCATGACAGGATAGAAAGTAGAAAACTCTTTAGGTACGGGAGAGAATTTTCATGCCATTACCCATACAACGGTGTTTGGATAATTGAGCAGGAAACATTTAGCATTGGGCTTCAAATGTTCCTGTTGAAAATCGGAGTACCATAGACATGCCTCGAGATAGCATTGACATGGTCAATAGGTGAAGATCAGACTTTGGAAACAAAAAGGATCCATCAGGAACAACTTATAGAATAAGTCTTACAATTTCCTCATGGAAGAATGGCCAATATTGCTAAAAGGAAGAACTATAACAATAGGGCCTCCGGCCAGGTGGGCTAGGTATGACACCACCTTATCGGGTCATACAAAGACCAACATTATAACTCTTGGAAATATGTTCCAACCATCATATCTGACCGAGATTCAGATCTGATTGGTGTCAGGATACCTCAGACCCGGGATGAGAAAAAGAGGTGCAACACATTGACGGGATGGCGTTGCAAGATTCTCGTGAAATGAACTATGAAGGCAAGTCCCGAATCATGAGTTCACCATTTAATCAAGGAGAGGATGAAGGGGTGGCTAATGAACTCAGCGACAATTCATTGAGATTTCCAAAAGATGGATCTCCACAATTATGTGAACAAGGAGGTAACATTAGCTAGATCAAATGACTTAATGATGTATGCTCGAGGAAAACATACACAGTTAAACATTGGTTGAAATGTGTACCCGAAATATGGGCTGGGTAGTACAATCAATGTTCGAACGATGATTTAATAAGCCATAGACATAGAATGAAACTATAGACCAATAACTTCAAAGCAATAGGGTTGCTAGAAGTTTAGAATTTACACATCACAGACCATTTGTCGGTATTCCGGTTAGAAACAACACGGGGACCAAGAAAAGAATGGTGATGTTAATAAGTATCACTTGTATCAAGAATTCTTAAGGGTGGTGAATTTCCCATGACATTCTTGACCTAAAAGATAGCAATACTCCAAGGTAGAACATAACATAAGTTGGATAGCAAGGATCTCAAGGTACAACACAAAACAGGAACAAGTTTGTGTTGAAGGGAAAGCAAGAATGTTGCCGATGATAACCCAAATCATCGAGGGCAAAGGATGCTATTTCTCATCAAGAATTCGATAGATATCTTGGAAGACCTCATAAGGTTGATGATGTTCATGACACATTTGTCAAGAGATTTCAAGATGTAAACAATCAGCAACGACATCGAGTCAAAGAAATGATGAAGCGGAAGGTCATCGGAACCATGGGTAGGACACAAACTTTAAATCAAGCTTGTTGTTCAAGGTGAACTGATATGACGAGGAAGATCGACGTAAGCTTAGCTCATCATCGAAAGTTTTGCTCCGGGATTAAGGACCAGGTAGCACAGTTAAAATTTAGCACGATAATGATATAGCCGATCAGGCTAGGAATGACTTGAAGGATTATTAAACTCGTAAGCAACAAGAATTACTTAGAGTTATTGAATCAGAGTGCGGAATCGATTCACTTATCGGTGTTCTCGAGTGACTAATAACTCAGAACCTGGGGGGATCCGAGATTGGTGAGAAACAATACTAGATGAAGACTCGCAGGAAGTAACACAGTACTCGAGATACCAGAGGTTAATACTCGAGGAAGATCAAAAATAGAGGTTGCAGAGATGTATCGATCAACAAAAGAAAAGTGCTTTAACTTGTCTGAGAAATGGAATCAAGGAGAAAATGTGGTCGGGATCATGATTGCAAATGATCAATACATAGATACCAGATGATGTCATATCAAGGAAATAGTTAATATTGCAAGAAACTTCTATGGTAGGATCTACATCGTGTCTATGGGCATGAACACAAAGTTCAAGGTCGACTCCCACTCCTTTTATGCATAACCTTTCATTCACTTCTCACATTCGAGGAAGTTGTAGTGTTAAAATTTTATCTGGCAAAATACCAGAAGTGTGTGACTCGTGAAAACTTTCGAGTTCACACAGTTTAGAGAAGGCATATGTTCAACCCATAGGGGCTTCTTAGAAACATATAACACAAGTTTCAAGAGTAAATATCACAAGCTCGAAAACAGAGCATGGTTGAGAAAACAGAGGATACAATTTATCAAAAGCATTATGTATCTAAGGAAAGACTCACCAGCTTATAGAATATGAAGGACGCTGTCGGATAAAATCCAACAAAGGATCTGGTGGTCCACCAGGGGTCTGATGTGAGCATCGGTACTCAACCAGAGGAAGAGACAATGCAAGGAGATCAGACTATAGAAACAACTGACTAATTCAAAGCTCAAATGCAAAAGATTTATGATTTCCAATCAAGGGATCAGAAGCAAACACTCTGATTAAGGATAGATAAGTTGCGTATTCTTAGGGGTACAATCGATGGCAATCTGATTGGTCGAGAACCAGCTCATGTTTAAAATGATGTCTGAGCCGGAAAGATAATTTAAAAGGATCAACTGATGATTGCGTGCATTCGCACTCATGTTGAATCAATAGGATCAAAAAGACGATGCCTAAGGATACTAGCGAATATTGCCAGACATATGGAAAGCATCCATAATGCAAGCAGGCAAGTATTGCAGAGCAATAAGCTACTAAGGATTTTTGGAGGATCGAATAGTATTTCGAAGACCATTGTGAAACACATGAACAACTGGGGGATGAGCAGATACTCAATAAGTGCGAGAATTATCCGTAGGGGTATTCGGGTGACAAAGAACAGCAAGGCAGTAAGCTCAAAGGATTATCGAAACAACGACGAGTATTTCGGGGTATCTTGTAATAACAAGACCAACTGGGAATAAAAGTAAGAACGACAGGTGTAAGTATTTATCCATAGGGATTTTTCGGTGGTAGGGAATTGCAAAAGCAACAGGCACAAGGTCTCAAGAAAATATCGGAGAGTATTGTCAGAATCTTCTGTTGAAGCAGTCGATCATCAGTAATAAGGGGCTCTCCGGGTGAAAGTGATAACGAGATCCTAATGTTAGATTTAGCAAAATTCATTTAACCCGAATAGAAGAGAGATCAGAGTCCCAGAGTATAGACAAGCAGTAAAAGATCCTAATACCACCCAGATGGCGACGTGGGCCCGTAAGGCACACAGCCATGTTAGTATAAGTTTTTCAATGACTAGACTCGACTGCGGCCAAGGAGCATGGAAGGGGGATTCCTACAGGCAGTCGGCTCTGATACCAACTTGTGACGCCCCCGATTTCACCGTACACTAATCATACACGCAAACGTGTACGATCAAGATCAGGGACTCATGGGAAGATATCACAACACAACTCTACAAATAAAATAAGTCATACAAGCATCATATTACAAGCCAAGGGCCTCGAGGGCTCGAATACAAGAGCTCGATCATAGACGAGTCAGCGGAAGCAACAATATCTGAGTACAGACATAAGTTAAACAAGTTTGCCTTAAGAAGGCTAGCACAAACTGGGATACAGATCGAAAGAGGCGCAGGCCTCCTGCCTGGGATCCTCCTAAACTACTCCTGGTCGTCGTCAGCGGGCAGCACGTAGTAGTAGGCACCTCCGGTGTAGTAGGAGTCGTCGTCGACGGTGGCGTCTAGATCCTGGGCTCCAACATCTGGTTGTGTCAACCAGGTAGAAGGAATAGAGGGAAAAGAAGGAGAAGCAACCGTGAGTACTCATCCAAAGTACTCGCAAGCAAGGAGCTACACTACATATGCATGGGTATATGTGTAAAGGCCATATCGGTGGACTGAACTGCAGAATGCCAGAATAAGAGGGGGATAGCTAATCCTGTCGAAGACTACGCTTCTGGCAGCCTCCGTCTTGCAGCATGTAGAAGAGAGTAGACTGAAGTCCTCCAAGTAGCATCGTATAGCATAATCCTAACCGATGATCCTCTCCTCATCGCCCTGTGAGAGAGCGATCACCGGTTGTATCTGGCACTTGGAAGGGTGTGTTTTATTAAGTATCCGGTTCTAGTTGTCATAAGGTCAAGGTACAACTCCAAGTTGTCCTGTTACCGAAGATCATGGCTATTCGAATAGATTAACTTCCCTGCAGGGGTGCACCACATAACCCAACACGCTCGATCCCATTTGGCCAGACACACTTTCCTGGGTCATGCCCGGCCTCGGAAGATCAACAGGTCGCAACCCTACCTAGGCACAACAGAGAGGTCAGCACGCCGGTCTAAATCCTATGGCGCAGGGGTCTGGGCCCATCGCCCTTTGCACACCTGCACGTTGCGAACGCGGCCGGAAGCAGAACTAGCCCCCTTTAATACAAGAGCAGGCTTATGGTCCAATCCGGCGCGCGCCACTCAGTCGCTGACGTCACGAAGGCTTCGGCTGATACCACGATGTCGAGTGCCCATAACTGTCCCTGCGTAGATGGTTTGTGCGTATAGGCCAGTAGCCAGACTCAAATCAAATACCAAGATCTCGTTAAACGTGTTAAGTATCTGCGAACGCCGACTAGGGCCAGGCCCACCTATCTCCTAGGTGGTCTCAACCTGCCCTGTCGCTCCGCCTCAAAGTAATAGTCGGGGGCCGTCGGGAACCCAGGCCCACCACTACCTGGATGGAGCCACCTGCTCCTTCAGCCCCCATCTCCGAACAGTATCACAGGTAAGGTAACTGTGTAAAGTATATTGTATATGCCCGTGATCACCTCCCGAAGTGATCACGGCCCAGTAGTATAGCATGGCAGACGGACAAGAGTGTAGGGCCACTGATGGAACACTAGCATCCTATACTAAGCAGTAGGATAGCAGGTAATGGTAACAACAGTAGTAGCAAGGACAGGCTATGCATCAGGATAGGAATAACGGAAAGCAGTAACATGCTACACTACTCTAATGCAAGCAGTATAGAGGAGAGTAGGCGATATCTGGTGATCAAGGGGGGGGCTTGCCTGGTTGCTTTGGCAAGAGAGAGGGGTCGTCAACTCCGTAGTCGTACTGGGTAGCAGCGGTGTCGGTCTCGGTGTCTAGCGAGAGAAGAGTGGGAAGAAACAATAAATATAATGCAAACAAATGCATGACGATGCATGACATGACAAAGCGTGGTGCTAGGTGTGCCCTAACGCGGTACGAGGGGGTACCGGTGAAGGGGGGAAACATCCGGGAAAGTATCCCCGGCGTTTCGCGTTTTCGGGCAGAGGAGCCGGAGGGGGAAAGTTGCGAGTTGGATAGGTTAGGGATGCATGGCGGACGAATGGGCTGCGTATCCGGGTTCGTCTCGTCATTCTGAGCAACTTTCATGTTGAAAATATTTTCATCTTAGGTACGGTTTATTTTATATTAATTTTAAAAGATTTAAATCATTTTTAAGATTAATTTAAATATTTTAAGTCAACATTATCCAAAACAGTGTTTGCTGACGTCATCATGACATCAGCATGACATCAGCAGTCAACAGAGGTGTTGACTGGGTCGCTGACGTGTGGGACCCACTGGTGATACTCTGTTAGTTAATTAATAGTAGTTAATTAGGTTAATTAGTCATTAGGTTAATTAACCTTAATTAGTTAATTTAATCAAAACTAATTAAGTTAATTAATTAATTAATTTTATTGTTATTTATTTATTTATTATATATATATTTTTTTAAAATTCTTTTTTTTAAACGTTCTGGGCAGGGGGCCCACTTGTCATTGGCCCTGGGGGCCTAGTGGGTTTGCGGGTGCGGGCGCTGGGCGTCGGCGCCCGACTGGCCGAGCGCCCAGATCGACAGGAAGGGGGGGGCAGCCACGGGCGTGGCGAGGCCGCCGGCGTGGCCACCGGCGCCCACGACGCCGGCCAAGGGAACGGAGGGCGGCGCCACGGGAGGGCGGCAAGAGCAGCAGCAGGGAGACGGCCATGGTGGGCGCGCACGAGACGGGGCGCGTGCGAGGCGGTGAGCCGTCCAAGCGTGCAAGGGAGAGCAGCACAGCGGGCGCGGAGGGGAGCGCGTGGGTGGCCGCGGCGGGGTGTGCGAGCGCGGCCGGTGGCGAGCGACGAGCGGCCGCCGCCGGGTGCGCGCGGCGACGCAGGAACAGGGGCGGGGCGCGACGCAGCACACGAGCAGAGCGCGGGTGCGGAGCTGCGCGAGCGAGGGAGGTCCGGGGCACAGGCGACGCGCGGGTGCTGGGGCACGCGAACTCGCGCGGTGGCGCGTCGAGCAGGGGAGGGAAGGACAGGAGGGGCTCACGGCGCGGAGTAGGGTTCGTGGCAATGGGTGTCAGGGAGGAGAATGTAGACGGCGTGACGGAGAGGAGTAGGCCGGCGAGGGGGGGTCCGGCGACGGGGAGGTCGAGGTGGAGGCGTGGTCCAGGCGGCGACGTGCGTGCGGGGGAGAGGGGCGAGGGGATCGGGATCTCCTCCCGATCCAGATCCGAACGAGGGGAGTGGGGGGAGCGAGTGGGGCGACGGGGTGGTTAGGGTTTCGGGGATGAGTGGGATAAGGGAGGCGTGGGGGGAGGCCGGTTGGGCTTGCGGCCGAATGGGCCGGCCTGCTGGGCCAAAGCCCAGTGGGGGCCTTTCTCTTTCTTTCTTTTTTGTTTGTTTGTTTTTTTGTATTTTCTTTTATTATTTCTTTTCTGTTTTATTTCATTGAAAAGCATTTAGGCATTTTATAAAAATGTGTTTACTACACCATATTTATCTATGTAATATTTAGTACAAACCGAACATTTTTATTTTAATGTCTGTAAACTTTTATTATTTACCAAACTTTGAATTTGAATTTTGGACTGGTTTTGATCTAACGATAGATTAGTAGCGGTAACCGTGGTGACGTGGCACCATTAGCGTGGGATCACTGTAGCTTAATTATCCGGGCGTCACATGAACCCAACGAGGAGCAGAAGGAAATGATAAGCAGTTTTCAGTAAGGTATTCTCCGCAAGCACTGAAATTATCGGTAACAGATAGTTTTTTGATAAGGTAAATTGTAACGAGTAGCAAGTAATAAAAGTAAATAAGGTGCAGCAAGATGGCCCAATCCTTTTTGTAGCTGATAACCCACAAGTATAGGGGATCACAACAGTTTTTGAGGGTAGAGTATTCAACCCAAATTTATTGATTCGACACAAGGGGAGCCAAAGAATATTCTCAAGTATTAGCAGCTGAGTTGTCAATTCAACCACACCTGGAAACTTAGTATCTATAGCAAAGTGTTTAGTAGCAAAGTAATATGATAGTAGTGGTAACGGTAGCAAAAGGTAATAGTAGTAGAAGTAATGTTTTTGGTATTTTGTAGTGATGATAGCAATAGCAACGGAAAAGTAAATAAGCGAAGAACAATATATGGAAAGCTCATAGGCAATGGAGCAATGATGGAGAATTATGCTGGATGCGGTTCATCATGTAATAATCATAACCTAGGGTGACACGGAACTAGCTCCAGTTCATTGATGTAATGTAGGCATGTATTTCGAATATAGTCATATGTGCTTATGGAAAAGAACTTGCATGACATCTTTTGTGCTACCCTTCCGTGGCAGCGGGGTCCTTACAGAAACTAAGGGATATTAAGGCCTCCTTTTAATAGAGTACCGGAACAAAGCATTAACACATAGTGAATACATGAACTCCTCAAACTACGGTCATCACCGATAAGTATCCCGATTATTGTCACTTCGGGGTTAGCGGATCATAACACATAATAGGTGACTATAGACTTGCAAGATAGGGTCCAGAACTCTCATATATTGATGAAAACATAATAGGTTCAGATCTGAAATCATGGCACTCGGGCCCTAGTGACAAGCATTAAGCATAGCAAAGCCATAGCAACATCAATCTCAGAACATAGTGGATACTAGGGATCAAACCCTAACAAAACTAACTCGATTACATGATAGATCCCATCCAACCCATCACCATCTAGCAAGCCTACGATGGAATTACTCACGCACGGCGGTGAGCATCATGAAATTGGTCATGGAGGATGGTTGATGATGACGATGGCGACGGATTCCCCTCTCCGGAGCCCCGAACGGACTGCTGATCAGCCCTCCCGAGAGGTTTTAGGGCTTGGCGGCGGCTCCGTATCGTAAAACGCAATGAATTCTTCTCCCAGATTTTTTTCTCCCCGAAACACAATATATAGAGTTGGAGTTGGAGTCGGAGGAGCTGCAGGGGGGCCACGAGGTAGGGGGCGTGCCCTAGGGGGGCAGGCGCGCCCCCCACCCTCGTGGACAGGTGGTGGCCCCCCTGGCCTTCATCTTTTGCAGGTATTTTTTATATTTTCCAATAATTTGCTCTGTGAAGTTTCAGGTCATTCCGAGAACTTTTGTTTCTGCACATAAATAACACCATGGTAGTTCTGCTGAAAACAGCGTCAGTCCGGGTTAGTTTCATTCAAATCATGCAAGTTAGAGTCCAAGACAAGGGCAAAAGTGTTTGGAAAAGTAGATACGACGGAGACGTATCAACTACCCCAAGCTTAAACCTTTGCTTGTCCTCAAGAAATTCAGTTGACAAACTAAAAGTGATAAAGAAAAACTTTTACAAACTCTGTTTGCTCTTGTTGTTGTAAATATGTAAAGACAGCATTCAAGTTTTCAGCAAAGATTATAACTAACCGCATTCACAATAACGCTTAGGTCTCAAGTTCACTCATATCAATAGCATAATCAACTAGAGAGCAATAATAATAAATCTCGGATGACAACACTTTCTCAAAACAATCATAGTATGATATAACAAGATGGTATCTCGCTAGCCCTTTCTGAGACCGCAAAACATAAATGCAGAGCATCTTTAAAGATCAAGGACTGACTAGACATTGTAATTCATGGTAAAAGAGATCCAATCAAGTCATACTCAATGTAAACTAACAGTAATGAATGCAAATGACAGCGGTGCTCTCCAACTGGTGCTTTTTAATAAGAGGATGATGACTCAGCATAAAAGTAAATAGATAGGCCCTTCGCAGAGGGAAGCAGGGATTTGTAGAGGTGCCAGAGCTCAGTTTTGAAAGAGAGGTGAATAATATTTTGAGCGGTATAATTTCATTGTCAACATAACAACCAAGAGATGGCGATATCTTCCATGCTACACACATTATAGGCGGTTCCCAGATAGAATGGTCAAGTTTATACTCCCCCTTCCACCCACAAGCATCAATCCATGGCTTGCTCGAAACAACGAGTGCCTCCAACTAACAAGAGTCCCAGGGGGAGTTTTGTTTGCAATTATTTTGATTTGATTTGCATAAAGCATGGGACTGGGCATCCCGGTGACCAGCCACTTTCTCGTGAGTGAGGAGCGGAGTCCACTCCTCTTCAGAATAACCCGCCTAACATGGAAGATACGGACAGCCCTAGTTGATACATGAGCTATTCGAGCATACAAAAACAGGATATTTATTTAAAGGTTTAGAGTTTGGCACATAGAAATTTACTTGGAACGACAGGTAGATACCATATATAGGTAGGTATAGTGGACTCATATGGAATAACCTTGGGGTTTAAAGGATTGGATGCACAAGCAATATTCTCGCTTAGTACAGATGAAGGATAGAAAAAGACTGGGAAACGACCAGCTAGAGAGCGACAACAGTCATGAACATGCATTAAAATTAATCAACACCGAATGCAAGCATGAGTAGGATATAATCCACCATGAACATAAATATCGTGAAGGCTATGTTGATTTTGTTTCAACTACATGCGTGAACATGTGCCAAGTCAAGTCACTTAAATTATTCAGAGGAGGATACCACCCTATCATACCACATCATAACCATTTAAATAGCATGTTGGCACGCAAGGTAAACCATTATAACTCATAGCTAATCAAGCATGGCACAAGAAACTATGATCTCTAGTTGTCATTACAAACATGTTTATTCATAATAGGCCGAATCAGGAACGATGAACTAATCATATTTAAAAAAACAAAAGAGATCGAGTTCATACCAGCTTTTCTCATCTCAGTCAGTCCATCATATATCGTCATAATTGCATTTCACTTGCACGACCGAACGATGTGAATAACAATAATTGTGCATGTGCATTGGACTAAGCTGGAATCTGCAAGCATTCAATAAACAGGAGAAGACAAGGCAATATGGGCTCTTTTGTCAGATCAACAATTATGCATATAAGAGCCACTTCAACAATTTAATTGTGGTCTTCTCCGATCGACCCCCAAAGAAAAGAAAAGAAATAAAACTATTTACACAGGAGAGCTCCCAACAAGTAAAAGAAGAACATGAAATCTTTTTGGGTTTTCTTTTTAATTACTACTACAAGCATGGAAAGTAAACTAATTAAAGGTTACAACTAATTTTTTGGTTTTTCTTAAGGTTTATTAAACACACAAGAAGACAGCATAAAAAGGAAAGTAAACTAGCATGGATGATACAATGAAAAAGTATGAGCACCGACATCTAGCAATGAGTGTGTGAACATAAATGTAATGTTGGTGAGAAATACATATTCCCCCAAGCTTAGGCTTTTGGCCTAAGTTGGTCTATGGCCACGGCTGGCCTGGCGGATATCCATAATAATAGTTGGGGTCGTACTGAGATGCAGCGGCTATCGCCTCTTGCGCTGCAGCGTGGCGACGAGCGGCCTCTGCTCTCCTCTCGTACTCATCTGCCTCCTCTCTGGTAATAACATATCTTCCTTTTGCCTGATGATCAAAGAAGGCAGGAGCAGGGAGAGTAATATGGACAACACGGCGTCTGTCAAAGATTAGTCGATACTGGAGAGGTGATTCATTCCTCTCGACAAACTGGTGGTGAATTATAGCATTAAAGTCTAGGTAAGCAGGCGTAATTCAATATCATCTTCGCATATGGCTATACCAAGAAAATTAGCTATGCGGGTTGCATAAATTCCTCCAAAGAAATCTCCATTAAATCAATTAAGATGCAACCTACGTGCAACAATGGCTCCCAAATTATAGGATTTATCTCCTAACACAGCACTCCTAAGAATATTGAGGTCAGGGACACACATGTGACATGCCTCATCTTTACCATTAATGCATCTACCTATGAAGAGAGCAAAATAATGTATAGCAGGAAAATGAATGCTCCCTATGGTAGCTTGTGTTATATCTCTAGATTCCCCCACAGTTATACTAGCAAGAAAATCTCTAAATTCAGATTTGCGAGGATCCCTTATACTACCCCATTGTGGAAGTTTGCAAGCAGTGGTAAAATCCTCTAAGTCCATAGTGTAAGAATTTTCATAAAGATCAAACAGGATAGTTGGAGAATTACGTGAAGATGAAAATTCAAACCTCCTCCCAAAGGAACTAGTGAGATTGTGATACTGGCTGCACTTCTCTTCCTCGAAGCTCATAAGATCAACGTTATGCAAATATGCGTTAAATTCTTCCTTAATTCCCGCTCGATCCATAAAGTTCTCAGAAGGCCATTCACAAGGACGCACTAGAGCGTCTCTTGGTGGCTCATTATCAGCATCACGCATTGCAAGCCTGGGTCCTTGCTTCCTTGAAGAACCACACTGGAACATTTTCCTAAGCATATTTCTTCCTATGAAAAATTCTGAAATTTTTTAGTAACTTCACAATAAAAGTAAACCAAACTCAATAATATTGATAGCAACTACTCCTACAAGTGCCTAGAGCCTATATCATGCATCAAAACTACTTGGAACCATATAAATTTGACATGCAAGCTCAAGAATATGGTCACCTAGGCAGCACAAATTTGCAATGAATAAAGCACTAGAACAAAAACTAATTGGACCAATGGAGGAGTCACATACCAAGGAACAATCTCCCCAAGCAGTTTTGTGAGAGATGCTTTGAGCAAGGAGATCGAAAATGGAATCAAAATGAGCTTGGACTCGGGTTTGAGCTGTTTGTTCATGTTTGTGGGAGGAAGAAGGAGTGTGTGGGTGAAAGGATAAGTGGAGGAGGGCCACCGTGGGCCCACGAGACAGGGGGCGCGCCCAGGGGGGTAGGGCGCCCCCCCCTCGTGGCCAGGTGGATGACCCCCCTGCTGTGTTCTCACTGCCAAATATTCTCAAATATTCTAGAAAAATCATATTTAAATTTCAGGGCATTTGGAGAACTTTTTTTTCGGGGTATTTTTATATTGCACGGATAATCAGATAACAGATAGAAAAATATTTTTTTGTTTTATTTAATATAAATAACATAAAGTAAAAGTGGGGTACAGAAGGTTGTGCCTTCTAGTTTCATCCATCTCATGCTCATCAAAAGGAATCCACTAACAAGGGTTATCAGGTCTTGTTAACAAACTCATTCCGAATAACATGGAACCGGAGAAATTTCGAAGAACACTATGTTACCTCAACGGGGATATGCACATCCCTAATAATAAGAATATCATATTTCTTCTTGACAGTAGGAAGAGGAAATTCAAAACCTCCAAATATAATCGATGGAATTTTTCCAATAGAGTTGTAGCGACCAGACCACAAACGGTCCAATCTCTGTGCTCCAGTGTCATCCCTGGATCAGTAATGCTGACACCGCGCAGTACTTGAAGGATTTATAGCAGAGTAGCAATCACACACTTATTACAATGAGTGTCTCAAAAGAGAACTTATTACAATTAATATGGCTTAAGGCCATCTAATAACGATAACAGCGGAAGGCTTGGAAGATAAGTGAGTCCATCAACTCCAACGGCATCACTCAGTATAGAACCACGACCTAAAAGGCTCCTTACTCGTCATCTGAAAAGTCTGCAACATGAACGTTGCAGCCCGAAACGGGTCAGCACATGAAATATGCTGGCAAAGTAACACATAGAGAGCAATGAAAGAATAAGGCTATACTACATGCATATTTGGCTGGTGGAAAGCTCTATGGTTACAGTTTTGCGTAAAGCCAATTTTTGCCTACTACAAAGGAATAAATTTTATTTAACTATCATGGTAGTTGTTAAACATTGAGAGTGTAGACACCCTCTCAATCCCAATTAAGCATCAACATTAAAACCCAACAAAATTAATTAGAGTAACATGATGAGATTCACATGATAATCCAAGTACTAGATACTCAAATTGTCCATAACCAGGGACACGGCTAACCATGATTAGTTTATACACTCTGCAGAGGTTTGCGCATTTTCCCCACAAGACTCGATCTCCTCCGTGGGGATTCTCGCACTACATGGTGTTTGAGAAACGGATGACCGAGACATAGTCTTTCAGAAGCACTTGCACCTTACGAACGAGTAGACCGTACCAACATACATCCCCTACATCTGCTAGTCTACCACTGTAAGAAGTCACACGACTTAGTCAACTATGCTAGAGCCCATATTAGCTTGTGACTACACACGGAAGTTTCTAGTATGAATAATCTCATGATCCCTTTGAGCCTGGGTGGCGGTCCAAAAGAAAAACAGGCAACCGCTGGAATACCCAGGTGCCTCAATCCACCCAGATGTGTGTTTAAGTTGCCACCTTAGATAAACCATTAATTTAACAATCTCACATCTGTCATGGATACACTCACCCAATCCACGTCTACTAGCATAGCATGGCAATAAGCAAACGTAGAAATAACTCCCAAAGGTTTGATAATAAAACAGGTAATAGGTACTACCTCATCTACTTCCCAAAACCCACAATTTAATTAGATCCTAATCATGCATTGTTTGAGGATTGATCTAATGCAATAAAAACTGGGTAGTAGGAAGTATGATCAAAGTGCTACTTGCCTTGCTGATGATCCGCAAAACCTAGCGATTCGAAGTAGCAAGCGGCGCACTCCGGGTACTCTATCGCAAACAAACAAGCATACAATAAGTACTCATCTAATGCACGTGTAAAACTCAAATAAGAGATCCAACCAGAAAGTTCAACTTAAGAACTCCGGTTTGCAAAAAGAATCAAATCGAATGAAGCAATGAAAAACAAGCAGCAAAAGAAACAAGCTTCGTTTACTAATCTGGATCTATTTCAATTTTTACAGAGGCAAAAACTTGTTTGAGTTGGTTAAACGGAAAGAGGGTTTCGAGACGAAACTCCAGGCGCTTGACTCGCCTGATTCCGACAAACGAGCGAAAAGTTATACTAGAACAAAAATCGAATCAGAAATCACGATCAGAAAAATCACGGAAAAAATCCGAGAAAAAGAAAAACGACGAACAGATTAACGAACGAACGTTCGTTATCTGGATCTAAACGATGAACGCGTTCGCTAAACGAACGAATGAGCAAACGCTCGCTAATTAACCTAAACCAGAAAAAACGGATCTAAAAAAATCGACGAAAAAACGGCGAAAAAACCGAACGGTTTTTCTAAAAAAAACGGCGGCGGGTCAACCTCGGCGGGCGGGTCCGGCATCGGTGGCGGCGGCTGCGGCGCGGGGCGGCGGCGGAGGCGGCGGCTTGGGGCGCGGGCTAGGGTTTCCTGGGGCGGCGGCTTGGGCTAAAGCGGCCTGGGGTGGCGCTATTTAAAGGGCCCCGGCCAGAGGAGTCCTAGCAGATCCCGGCCCGTAGTCGGTTCGTTTTTTTAATAATTACGCGCAGAAAAACAAACAAAAGAAATACTAAGCCGACTCCAAAAATCCCGAAATAAATTTTCCCCGGCTTCTAAAATCAAGCCGCACAGGATGAACATTTATTGGGGGCCTAAATGCAATTTTGAAAAACGCACATTTTTCCTAAATTCAAATAAAATAGCAAATAAAACCAAAATAAAATCTAATTTGATTTTATTATTAAATCCTCAATATTTCTTTATTTTTGGGAAAGTCATTTTATTCCCTCTCTCATATTTTTATGATATAAATAAATGAATATGAAATAAATAAAATCAAATGATCCTATTTTCAAAATTTGAGAAAACTCAAATATGAAAATAACGAAATCCCCAACTCTCTCCGAGGGTCCTTGAGTTGCGTAGAATTTATAGGATCAACCAAAATGCAATAAAATATGATATGCAATGATGATCTAATGTATAACATTCCAAATTGAAAATTTGGGATGTTACAAACCTACCCCGCTTAAGATGAATCTCGCCCTCGAGATTCGGGTTGGCTAGAAAATAGGTGAGGGTGGTCTTTCAGCAGATCTTCCTCTCACTCCCAGGTGGCTTCATCCTCCGTGTGGTGGCTCCACTGGACTTTGCAAAACTTGATGACCTTGCTGCGGGTGACTCGGCTGGCATACTCAAGAATCTTGACTGGTTTCTCCTCATAGGTCAAATCACTGTCCAACTGAATCGCTTCCAGCGGCACTGTATCTCTCAGCGGTATATCAGCCATCTCTGCGTGGCACTTCTTCAACTGGGAAACGTGGAATACATCGTGAACTCCTGACAATCCTTTGGGCAATTCCAACTTGTAGGCTACTTCTCCCATATGCTCCAAAACCTTGTATAGTCCTACAAAACGTGGCGCTAACTTTCCCTTAACTCCAAAGCGTTTAACTCCTCGAAGTGGAGATACACGAAGATAAACTCGGTCTCCGACCTTGTAAACTATCTCCTTGCGTTTAGAATCTGCGTAGCTCTTCTGCCTAGACTGAGCTACCTTGAGCCTATCGTGAATCAATTTCACCTTCTGTTCAGACTCCTTAATCAGGTCCGGTCCAAACAACTGGCGGTCTCCAACTTCATCCCACGACAATGGGGTCCTGCACCTCCTTCCGTACAAGGCTTCGAAAGGGGCCATCTTCAAACTGGATTGATAGCTGTTGTTGTAAGAGAAATCCGCGTATGTCAAATTGTTGTCCCAGCTAGCTCCATAAACTAGCGCACAAGCTCTTAGCATATCCTCCAAAATCTGATTGACTCTCTCGGTCTGTCCATCTGTCTGCGGATGGAAAGCTGTACTGAACTCTAGCCTGGTACCCAAAGTTTCGTGCAACTGATTCCAGAACTTTGAGGTAAACTGGGTTCCTGTGTCTGATACAATGCTCCTTGGAACTCCACGCAGACATACGATCCTGGTCATGTATATCTTTGCCAACTTAGCACTGGTGTAAGTAGTCTTCACTGGGATGAAATGTGCTACCTTTGTCAAACGATCGACTACTACCCAAATCGAATCATAGCCTGAACGTGTTCTGGGCAATCCCATAATAAAATCCATGCCTAGCTTATCCCACTTCCATTCGGGCATTGGCAATGGCTGTAGCAATCCTGCTGGCTTCTGATGCTCTGCCTTTACTCTCTGACATACATCACAAACTGCTACATACTCCGCAATATCCTTCTTCATTCCAGTCCACCAGAAAGTATTTTTCAAATCCAAATACATCTTGATATTTCCTGGGTGAATCGAATATGGTGAATCATGGGCCTCTTGCAGAATTAACTTTCTGATCTCCAGGTTATTAGGCACATAAACATGGTCTTCAAACCATAAGGTATCGTGCTCATCCTCACGAAATTCTTTAGCTTTTCCTTTGCTCATTTTCTCCTTTATAGAAACAATCTCCTTGTCAATCCTTTGAGCTTCTCTGATCTTAGCCATCAAAGTATACTGAATCTCCAATGCTGCTACATAGCCTCTCGGAACTATCTCCAAACATAGATCACGAAGATCCTCGGCTAACTCCCTTGGTAAATCTCCCGTCATTAGGGTGTTGACATGGCTTTTACGGCTCAATGCGTCGGCTACTACATTAGCCTTCCTGGGATGATAATGCAATCTCATATCATAATTCTTGATGAGCTCCAACCATCTCCTTTGCCTGAGATTCAACTCCTTCCGTGTGAAAATCTACTTCAAACTCTTGTGATCCGTGTACACCTCGCAGTGGTTTCCAATGAGAAAATGTCTCCAAGTTTTCAATGCATGCACTATGGCTGCTAACTCCAAATCACGCGTGGCATAATTCAACTCATGAGGCTTAAGCTGTCGTGAGGCATATGAAACAACTCTTCCCTCCTGCATAAGCACTGCTCCAAGTCCTCGACGTGAAGCGTCGCAATATACCTCATAATCCTTGTTCTGATCCGGCAAAATCAATACTGGTGATGTAACCAAATGTTTCTTCAACTCCTGAAAACTTGCCTCACATTCCTCAGTCCATTTGAACTTGGTATCCTTCTTCAACAACTCCGCCATAGGTTTTGCAATCTTCGAGAAATTTTCAATGAATCTCCGGTAGTATCATGCGAGTCCAAGAAAACTTCGGATCTCTCCAACTGTTGTTGGGGCTTCCCAATTCGTCACAGTGTCAACCTTGGTGGGATCTACTGCTATACCTTCTCCTGATATAACGTGTCCTAGGAATCCAACTTCCTTCAACCAAAATTCACATTTGCTAAAGTTGGCATATAACTGATGTTTTCTGAGCTTCTCAAGTACCAAACACAAATGCTCCTTATGCTCCTCTTCATTCTTCGAGTAAACCAGAATATCATCAATGAACACTACGACGAACTTATCCAAAAACTCCATAAACACTTTGTTCATCATATTCATAAAATAGGCAGGGGCGTTAGTCAGACCAAATGACATAACGGTATACTCGTACAGCCCATACTTGGTGGTAAAAGCCGTCTTAGGAATATCCTGTTCTCGAATTTTCAACTGATGGTATCCTGATCGCAGATCGATCTTGGAAAATATCTTAGCTCCTTGCAATCGATCAAATAGATCATTGATCATCGGTAGTGGGTACTTGTTCTTGATGGTTACTTCATTCGATCCTCGATAATCAACAACCATCCTTAACGATCCATCATTTTTCTCCACTAGAAGTACTGGCGATCCCCAAGGCGAAGAGCTTGGGCGAATATAACCTTTATCCAATAACTCTTTAATCTGCTTCTTAATCTCCTCCAAATCCTTTGCGGGCATCATGTATGGTCTCTTAGATATTGGCCCTATGCCTAGCAAAAGCTCAATCAAAAACTCAATATCTCTATCCGGTGGTATGCCTGGCAACTCCTCTGGAAACACGTCAGGGAAATCCTTCACTACTGGTACTTCCTCCTGCACAACTCCTGTTATGGAATTTACCCGAGTCCTTTTCGGCACATGCCGAGGTACATACTTGATCCTTCTTCCTTCTGGCGTTGTAAGCAAAATTGACTTACTGGCACATTCAATGTTCCCTTCATACTTCGATAACCAATACATGCCTAATATCACATCCAATCATTGGGATTCCAATACTATTAGGTCTGAGGGAAATACATATTTACCGATCCTTAGTGGTAACCGATCACACCATAGACTAGCCATATACTCTGCTCCAGGTGAGGTTACTAACATGGGTGACCTAAGGGCTTGGGTTGGCAGTTTATACTTATCCACAAATCCCCTTGATATGTATGAATGCGATGCAATAGTATCAAAAAGAACGAGTGCAGTAAATGACTTAACCAAAAACTTACCTATTACTGCATCTGGCTGAGCTTCAACCTCCTCCACGTTAATGTGGTTCACCTGTCCTCTGTTGAAAGGGTTCGGCTTCTTCCGAGAGCTTCCATTGCCACTTCCATTCTGGGCTTCAGGACATACATTGGCATAATGTCTGGTCTTCTGGCACTTAAAGCAAGTGACTTGGCTCAGGTCTCTCTTGGATGGGGTTGATGGGTTGGTACGGTTCTGGCCGTTGCTTCCTCCATTCCCATTACCATTCTTGGAGCCATTATGATTGTGCGAGCTACCTCCCCCATGGGTATGCTGAAAAGGCCCTCCCGGTCTAGGGGTAAAACGCGGCTTCTGCTGAGCTCCAGAATTGTACTTCCCTTGTCCATACTTCCTCTTACGGTTCTCAATTTGCTGCTGCTTCCCTTCAATCATAAGAGCATGATCTACCAACTCCTGGTAGTTGTTGAAGGTTGCTACCATCAACTGCATGCTCAACTCATCATTCAATCCTTCCAGAAACTTCTCCTCCTTAGCTGCATTCGTAGCAACGTCATGTGGGGCATAACGGGCTAGCTTACTAAAGTCATCCACATACTGGCCAACTGTTCGTCCTCCTTGGCGCAAGTTGCGGAACTCACGCTTCTTCATGGCCATAGCTCCTGCTGAAACATGGGCAGTACGGAAAGCCTGCTAAAACTAGTCCCATGTGACAGTGTCGATAGGGAAAGTGGCTGTGAAATTCTCCCACCATGATGTTGCGGGTCCGTCAAGCTGATGTGCGGTAAACTTCACCTTTTCCGCATCTGTGCATCCTGCCGTGGTCAACTCCCTTGCTGTCTTGCGGAGCTAATCATCTGCTACTATAGGCTCGATGCTACTGGAAAACACCGGCGGATTCAGCCTAAGAAAATGGGCTAAGTGATCAACAGGTGGTGGTGGTGGGTTGTTGTTGTTATTCCCCTGATTCTGATTCTGGACTAGCAACTGCATCAACGTATTCTGCTGCTGGATCAGCTGAGTGAGCTCCAGTGGGAAGGTAAATCCGGGGTCAAGTCTCGGAGGCATCTGATGGGTTTAGAAAATATGAGATTTAAGAATAGAGAGGGGTCTAAAGAGAAACCACTACCCATATGCACATGAGGCAAAAGCAAACAATTCACTTCATTCAATCAAACAAGGGCATACAATCGGTCTAACTATCGCAAAAGTGCTCGGACTACTATATTTACATGGTGGACTACTATTACTGATGGGGTGGTCTACTAGAAATATTCTTCGGTTGCAGACTCCATGATATCTGCTCCAGCTTCATCAACAAAGTCATCATCGCTATCATCTGGATCCGAGTCAGTGTCGTCGATGATGATGTAGTCTTCCGGGCGAATCTCCTTGGGTTCTTCGTCTTCTTCTACTGGTGTAGGGCCTCCCATAAATATTTCGATCTTCATTGTTAGGTCAGCATTCTTATACACTAGTACTTCGATTTCCTCCTCATAATCTTCGAGTGTAGCCTTGAGTTCTTCCTCCAGTTCTGTGATTCTTGTCCTCATCTTCTTCAGATCTATCATGTCCGCGCACATCTGGTTCTCCTGACGTCGAATGTGCTGGTTTAACTCCTGGATAAAAGCTGCGATTGATCTATCCTTCTTGGTGCTAATCATCTCCTAATGCTCATCTCGGCGCCCACAAATCTGGTAGATTGTATCCTTAAGATCATTGCGGTAAACTTCTCCAATACGTCCCATGGTGATGTGGGATACCATGCTCTTTCCTAGACTCCAGGTTGGTGCATCAAAGGAAAACTCTATGGGCTCAGTGACTGGCATGAGCGTCCTTCCTGGTACTTGAACTTGAATCATCCAACGCTCCTCTTCAGGTAAAGTGGCGTTGTAGGTTCTAGTGAAGCTTGGTACTTCGATGTTCATATATCTAGTGACTTCCTTCAAGTGACGTCCAAAGGGTATATCTTCATCCGGTTGTGTAAACTTGTTCCTTGCATCCGCCATCCTAAAAGAGTAGAAAAGATGAGGATTCAGAATGAGAAGAGTGAGTAGTGATCTAGGGCTTTAGCTTAGTGGTGGTGTCCTATAGTCAGCGTGTGCTCTGATACCATCTTGTAGCGACCAGACCTCAAATTGTCCAATCTCTGTGCTCCAGTGTCATCCCTGGATCAGAAATGCTGACACCGCATAGTACTTGAAGGATTTATAGCAGAATAGAAATCACACACTTATTATAACGAGTGTCTCAAAAGAGAACTTATTTCAATTAATATGGCTTAAGGCCATCTAATAACGATAACAACGGAAGGCTTGGAAGATAAGTGAGTCCATCAACTCCAACGGCATCACTGAGTATAGAACCACGACCTAAAAGGCTCCTTACTTGTCATCTGAAAAGTCTGCAACATGAACGTTGCAGCCCGAAACAGGTCAGCACATGGAATATGCTGGCAAAGTAACACATAGAGAGCAATGAAAGAATAAGGCTATACTACATGCATATTTAGCTGGTGGAAAGCTCTATGGTTACAGTTTTGCGTAAAGCCAATTTTTCCCTACTACAAAGGAATAAATTTTATTTAACTATCATGGTAGTTGTTAAACATTGAGAGTGTATACACCCTCTCAATCCCAATTAAGCATCAACATTAAAACCCAACAAAATTAATTAGAGTAACATGATGAGATTCACATGATAATCCAAGTACTAGATACTCAAATTGTCCATAACCGGGGACACAGCTAACAATGATTAGTTTATACACTCTGCAGAGGTTTGCGCACTTTTCCACACAAGACTCGATCTCCTCCGTGGGGATTCTCGCACTACATGGTGTTTGAGAAACGGATGACCGAGTCATAGTCTTTCAGAAGTGCTTGCACTTTACGAACGGGTAGACCGTACCAACCTACATCTGCTAGTCTACCACTGTAAGAGTTCGCACGAGTTAGTCAACTATGCTAGAGCCCATAGTAGCTTGTGGCTGCACACGGAAGTTTCTAGTATGAATAATCTCATGATCCCTTTGAGCCTGGGTGGCGGTCCAAAAGAAAAACAGGCAACCGCTGGAATACCCAGGTGCCTCAATCCACCCAGATGTGTGTTTAAGTTGCCACCTTAGATAAACCATTAATTTAACAATCTCACATCTATCATGGATACACTCACCCAATCCATGTCTACTAGCATAGCATGGCAATAAGCAAACATAGAAATAACTCCCAAAGGTTTGATAATAAAACAGGTAATAGGTACTACCTCATCTACTTCCCAAAACCCACAATTTAATTAGATCCTAATCATGCATTGTTTGAGGATTGATCTAATGCAATAAAAACTGGGTAGTAGGAGGTATGATCAAAGTGTTACTTGCCTTGCTGATGATCCGCAAAACCTAGCGATTCGAAGTAGCAAGCGGCGCACTCCGGGTACTCTATCGCAAACAAACAAGCATACAATAAGTACTCATCTAATGCATGGGTAAAACTCAAATAAAAGATCTAACCAGAAAGTTCAACTTAAGAACTCCGGTTTGCAAAAAGAATCAAACCAAACGAAGCAACGAAAAACAAGCAACAAAAGAAACAAGCCGCATTTACTAATCTGGATCTAGGTCAAATTTGGATATGAGAAAGTCGTTGAGGGTTGTGGAGCATATTGATAACCCACAAGTATAGGGTATCGCAACAATTTTCGAGGGTAGAGTATTCAACCCAAATTTATTGATTCGACACAAGGGGAGCCAAAGAATATTCTCAAGTATTAGCCGCTGAGTTGTCAATTCAACCACACCTGGAAACTTAGTATCTGCAGCAAAGTGTTTAGTAGCAAAGTAATATGATAGTAGTGGTAACGGTAGCAAAAGGTAACAATAGTAAAAGTAATGTTTTCGGTATTTTGTAGTGATGATAGCAATAGCAACGGAAAAGTAAATAAGCGAAGAACAATATATGGAAAGCTCGTAGGCAATGGAGCAGTGATGGAGAATTATGTTGGATGTGGTTCGTCATGTAACAATCATAACCTAGGGTGACACAGAACTAGCTCCAGTTCATTGATGTAATGTAGGCATGTATTCTGAATATAGTCATACATGCTTATGGAAAAGAACTTGCATGACATCTTTTGTCCTACCCTCCCGTGGCAGTGGGGTCCTTGCGGAAACTAAGGGATATTAAGGCCTCCTTTTAATATAGTACCAGAACAAAGCATTAACACATAGTGAATACATGAACTCCTCAAACTACAGTCATCACCAGTAAGTATCCCGATTATTGTCACTTCGGGGTTAGCGGATCATAACACATAATAGGTGACTATAGACTTGCAAGATAGGATCCAAAACTCTCATATATTGATGAAAACATAATAGGTTCAGATCTGAAATCATGGCACTCGGGCCTGATACGTCTCCAACGTATCTATAATTTTTGATTGCTCCATGCTATATTATCTACTATTTTGGGCAATATTGGGCTTTATTTTCCACTTTTATATTATTTTTGGGACTAACCTATTAACCGGAGGCCCAGCCCAGATTTGCTATTTTATGCCTATTTCAGTGTTTTGAAGAAAAGGAATATCAGACGGAGTCGAAACGGAATGAAATCAACTGGAGAAGTTAGTTTTGGAAGGAAACACACCTGATGAACTTGGACCCCACGTCAGGAGAGACACGAGGTGCTCACGAGGGTGGGGGGCGCCCCCCTAGGGCACGCCCCCCGTCTCGTGGGACCCTTGTGGCTCCTCCGACGTCCTCCCTGCACCCATATATACCCACGTGACCTAAAACTTCCAGAACGCAACATAGATAGGGAGTTCCGCCGCCAAAAGCCTCCGTAGCCACCGAAAACCAATCTAGACCCGTTCCGGCACCCTGCCGGAGGGGGCAATCCTTCTCCGGTGGCCATCTTCATCATCCCGGTGCTCTCCATGATGAGGAGGGAGTAGTTCTCCCTCGGGGCTGAGGGTATGTACCAGTAGCTATGTGTTTGATCTCTCTCTCTCTCGTGTTCTTGATTTGGCACGATCTTGATGTATCGCGAGCTTTGCTATTATAGTTGGATCTTATGTTTCTCCTCCCCCTCTTCTCTCTTGTAATGAATCGAGTTTCCCCTTTGAAGTAATCTTATCGGATTGAGTCTTTAAAGACTTGAGAACACTTGATGTATGTCTTGCCGTGGATATCTGTGGTGACAATGGGACATCACGTGATTCACTTGATGTATGTTTTGGTGATCAACTTGCGGGTTCCGCCCATGAACCTATGCATAGGGGTTGGCACACGTTTTTGTCGTGATTCTCCGATAGGAACTTTGGGGCACTCTTTGAGGTTCTATGTGTTGGTTGAATAGATGAATCTGAGATTGTGTGATGCATATCGTATAATCATACCCACGGATACTTGAGGTGACATTGGAGTATCTAGGTGACATTAGGGTTTTGGTTGATTTGTGTCTTAAGGTGTTATTCTAGTACGAACTCTAGGGCTGTTTGTGACACTTATAGGAATAGCCCAATGGATTGATTGGAAAGAATAACTTTGAGGTGGTTTCGTACCCTACCATAATCTCTTTGTTCGTTCTCCGCTATTAGTGACTTTGGAGTGACTCTTTGTTGCATGTTGAGGGATAGTTATGTGATCCAATTATGTTAGTATTGTTGAGGGAACTTACACTAGCGAAAGTATGAACCCTAGGCCTTGTTTCCCACATTGCAATACCGTTTACGCTCACTTTTATCACTTGCTACCTTGCTGTTTTTATTATTTCAGATTACAAAAACTATTATCTACTATCCATATTGCACTTGTATCACCATCTCTTCGCCGAACTAGTGCACCTATACAATTTACCATTGTATTGGGTGTGTTGGGGACACAAGAGACTCTTTGTTATTTGGTTGCAGGGTTGCTTGAGAGAGACCATCTTCATCCTACGCCTCCTACGGATTGATAAACCTTAGGTCATCCACTTGAGGGAAATTTGCTACTGTCCTACAAACCTCTGCACTTGGAGGCCCAACAACGTCTACAAGAAGAAGGTTGTGTAGTAGACATCAGGGCCCTAGTGACACGCATTAAGCATAGCGAAGTCATAGAAACATCAATCTCAGAACATAGTGGATACTTGGGATCAAACCCTAACAAAACTAACTCGATTACATGATAGATCCCATCCAACCCATCACCGTCCAGCAAGCCTACAATGGAATTACTCACGCACGTCGGTGAGCATCATGAAATTGGTGATGGAGGATGGTTGATGATGACAATGGCGACGGATTCCCCTCTCCGGAGCCTCGAACGGACTCCAGATCAGCCCTCCCGAGAGGTTTTAGGGCTTGGCAGCGGCTCCGTATCGTAAAACGCAATGAATTCTTCTCCCTGATTTTTTCTCCCCGAAACGCAATATATAGACTTGGAGTTGGAGTCGGAGGAGCTCCAGGGGGCCCACAAGGTAGGGGGCGCGCCCTAGGGGGGCAGGCGCGCCCCCCACCCTCGTGGACAGGTTGTGGGCCCCCTAGCCTTCATCTTTTGCAGGTATTTTTTATATTTTCCAAAAAGTTACTCCGTGAACTTTCAGGTCATTCTGAGAACTTTTGTTTCTGCACATAAATAACACCATGGTAATTCTGCTGAAAACAGTGTCAGTCCGGGTTAGTTTCATTCAAATCATGCTAGTTAGAGTCCAAAACAAGGGGAAAAGTGTTTGGAAAAGTAGAAACGACGGAGACGTATCAGTAGCAAAGGACAAGCCTGGACAAACTCTTATATGATGTAAAGCGCTCCCGAGGACACATGGGAATTATCGTCAAGCTAGTTTTCATCACGATCATATGATTCGCGTTCGGTACTTTGATAATCTGATATGTGGGTGGACCGGTGCTTGGGTACTGTCCTTACTTGGACAAGCATCCCACTTATGATTAAGTCCTATTGCAAGCATCCGCAACTACAACAAAAGTATTAAGGTAAACCTAACCATACCATGAAACATATGGATCCAAATCAGCCCCTTATGAAGCAACGCATAAACTAGGGTTTAAGCTTCTGTCACTCTAGCAACCCATCATCTACTTATTACTTCCCAATGCCTCCCTCTAGGCCCAAACAATGCTGAAGTGTCATGTAGTCGACGTTCACATGATACCACTAGAGGGATGACAACATACATCTCATCAAAATATCGAACGAATACCAAATTCACAGGACTACTAATAGCAGGTCTTCTCCCATGTCCTCTGGAACAAATGTAACTACTCATAAAGCATATTCATGTTCATAATCAGAGGGGTATTAATATGCATAATGGATCTGAACATATGATATTCCACCAAGTAAACCAACTAGCATCAACTACAAGGAGTAATCAACAGTACTAGCAACCCACAGGTACCAATATGAGGTTTGGATACAAAGATTGGATACAAGAGATGAACTAGGGTTTGAGATGAGATGGTGCTGGTGAAGATGTTGATGGATATTGACCCCCTCCCGATAAGAGGATCGTTGGTGATGACGATGGTGATGATTTCCCCCTCCCGGAGGGAAGTTTCCCTGGCAGAACAGCAACACCAGAGCCCTAGATTGGTTCCGCCAAGGTTCCGCCTCGTGGCGGCGAAGTCTCGTCCCAAAAGCTTGCTTATGATTTTTTCCTCAACGAAAGACTCCATATAGCAGAAGATGGGCATCGGAGGGCCACCAGGGGGCCCACAAGGCAGGGGCGCGCCCAGGGGGTAGGGTGCCCCCCACCCTCGTGGCCAGGGTGTGGCCCCCCTCTGGTACTTCTTGCGCTCAGTATTTTTAATATATTCTGAAAAGTGCTCCCGTGGAGTTTCAGGACTTTTGGAGATATGCAGAATAGGTCTCCAATATTTGCTCCTTTTCCAGCCAGAATCCCAGCTGTCGGCATTCTCCCTCTTCATGTAAACCTTGTAAAATAAGAGAGAATAGACATAAGTATTGTGACATAATGTGTAATAACAACCCATAATGCAATAAATATCGATATAAAAGCATGATGCAAAATGGACGTATCAACATATCAGAATTAATAGCATGTGGTGGTGTTGCAAGTTTACTTAAAATAGAAGGTGAATCAAGTGCAGAGCTAGATGGCAGTTCCTTACCTCCCCTCGTCTTAGAGCGAAATATCTTAGTCTTGGTACCCTTTAGATTCTTCATAGTGATAAATTGATAATAATCCCAAGTGACTCAACAAATACACCTATGCTCCCCGACAACGGCGCCAAAAAAAGGTCTTGATAACCCACAAGTATAGGGGATCGCAACAGTTTTCGAGGGTAGAGTATTCAACCCAAAATCATTGATTCAACACAAGGGGAGCCAAAGAATATTTGCAAGTATTAGCAGCTGAGTTGTCAATTCAACCACACTTGGAGATTAATTATCTTCCACAAAGTGATTAGTAGCAAAGTAATATGATAGTTTTGACAGTAGTAGCAATAGCAATAGTAACAGTAACAGTGATAGCAATGATTTTGTAGCAAGTGTAACGGTAATAGGAGGAGTAGTGACTTACCAAGAACAATATAAGAGAAATTAGTAGGCATTGGATCAGTGAATTCGTTGGATGATATTCATCATATAACAGTCATAACCTAGGGTGATACGGCACTAGCTCCAGTTCATAAATATAATGTAGCCATGTATTTCGTAAATTGTCATACGTGCTTATGGAAAGAACTTGCATGACATCTTTTGTCCTACCCTCCCGTGACAGCGGGGTCCATATGGAAACTAAGGGATATTAAGGCATCCTTTTAATAGAGAACCGGAACAAAGCATTAATATAGAGTGAATACATGAACTCCTGAAACTACGGTCATCACCAGAAAGTATCCCGACTACTATCACTCCGGGGTTTACGGATCGTAACATGTAATAGGTGACTATAACTTGCAAGATCATATCTAGAACATAGGTATAATGGTGATAACATAAACAGTTCAGATCTGAAATCATGGCACCCGGGCCCAAAGTGACAAGCATTAAGCATGGCAAAGTCATAGCAACATCAATCTCAGAACATAATGGATACTAGGGATCAAGCCCTAACAAAACTAACTCGATTACATGATTAATCTCATCCAACTCCTCACCGTCCAGCGGGCCTATGAAGGAATTACTCACTCCCAGTGGGGAGCATCATGGAATTGGCGATGGAGAAGGGTTGGTGATGACGAAGATCGAAGATCCCCCTCTCCGGCACCCCAAACGGACTCCAAATCTGGCCTCCCGATGAAGAACAGGAGGCGGCGGCAGCTCCGTCTCGTGAAACGCAATAATTCTTTCTCCCTGGTTTTTTTCTTCGAAAATAGGATTATATAGAGTAGGAATCAGGGTCTGCAGGGCCACTGGGTGGGCACAACCCACCTGGGTGCGTAAGGAGGGGGCGTGCCCTGGTGGTTTGTGCTCACCCAGGGGGCCCCCTCCGGTGGTTCTTGGTCCAGTATTTTTCTTTTATTCCATAAAAATCTCCAAAAAGTTTCCTGCCATTCCAAGAACTTCTATTGCTGCACAAAAACAACACCATGGTAGTTCTGCTGAAAATAGCGTCAGACCGGGTTAGTTTCATTCAAATCATGCAAATTAGAGTCCAAAACAAGAGGAAAAGCATTAGGAAAAGTAGATACGGCGGAGACGTATCAACTCCCCCAAGCTTAAACCTTTGCTTGTCCTCGAGCAATTCAGTTGATAAACTGAAAGTGAAAAAGAAAAACTTTTACGAACTCTTTTGCTCTTGTTTACATAAATAAGCTTAAGCAGCACCTAGGTTTTCAGTAAAGATCATGACTAACCATGTCGACTATAACTCTTCAAAATTATATTAACTCATATCAATGGCATAATCAACTAGCGAGCAATAATAAGATATCTCAAATGACAACACTTTTTCAAAACAACCATGATATAATATGACAATAGTGGTATCTCACTAGCCCTCTCTGAGACCGCAAAACATAAATGCAGAGCACCTCCAAAGTTCAAGCAGCGCCTAACATTGTAATTCATGGTAGAAAAGATCCATTCATGACGCACCCAACATTAGCTATACACAATGCATGAGGATGACAATAGTGCTCTCAGATCTGGCGCTTATTTGAGAAGGTGATGACACAACATAAAAGTAAATAGAGAGTCCCTTCGCAGAGGGAAGCAGTGATTTGCAGCGATGCCAGAACTCAAATTTTAAAATAGAGGTAAATGAAATTTTTAGAAATGCACCATTCTTGTTTAATTCGCGACCATTAGTCATCGGTATCTTCCATGCTAAACACATTAGTGGCAATTCCCAAGCGATTAAAAGTAAAGGTTTACTCCCCTCCACCAACAAGCACACTCCATAGCTGATCTGAATCCATGGGTACCGTCCATACCAACATCAGTCTTGGGGAAGTTTTGTTTAATCATTTGCAATTTGATTTCGGGACTAAGAATCCCTATTACCGCCCCTCTCGTGCAAGGACGAGTGAATAAACACTCATCATGAGAATAACCTACTTAGCATGGAAGATATTGACTACCTCTTGTCACTCTATGAACAATCTAGGCACAAAAAGGATATTTATTTGAAGTTTTTAGAGGTGGCACATGCAAATTTACTTAGAACGGCAGGGTAATACCGCATATAGGTAGGTATGGTGGACTCATCTAGAATAACTTGGGTTTCAGGATTTTGATGCACAAGCAGTAATCCCGCTTAGTACAGGTGAAGGCTAGCAAATAGATTGAGAAGCGGCCAGCTAGCGAGTGAAAACGGTCATGAACATGCATGATGCATAAGTAACATTGCATACTAGCATGAGTAGGATATGAACATAAATATTAGAGAGGCTATGTTGGTTTTGATTCAACTACATGCATGCACATGTGCCAAGTCAAGCCACTCGAACATTCGGAGGAGGATACCATATCATCATACTACATCACAATCATTTTAACGCAATGTTGACATCCAAGATAAATAATTATCCACTCCTAGCTACCTAAGCATGGCATCAGAAACTATAATCTCTAATTGTCATTGCAAACATGTTTGATCATAATAGGTTGAATCATGGATACTAGGTTAAACATATTTACAAAAACAGAACAAGTTGAGTTCATACCCATTTCTCTCTGCCACAGCTAGTTCATCAAATATCATCATGATTGCCTTCCACTTGCATGACCGAATGATATGAAAGAAATAATAATAATGCAAGAGTGCCCTGGACTAAGCTGGAATCTATAAATAATTTTATTCAAAAGGAGAAGACAAGGTAATCTGGGTTCTTCGCTAGATTAACAATAATATGTGTGGGAGCCACTCAACATTTTCATCGTGGTCTTCTCCTTGGTATGACTTAATAAAAAGAAAAATAATTTCAGAGAAACACACTAGAATATTTTTGGAGTTTTTCTTTTAGTTTTTCTTGAAGGAAGCAAATTAATGAAAGAAAAACAAAAACAAAGAAAACGAGAAAAACTATTTACACAGGACAGCTCCCAACAAGCAAAAGAGGAATCGAGAAATCTTTTTGGGTTTTCTTTTTAATACTACAACTAACTACACTAGAAAGAAAATCGAAAATAAGTAGGAAACATTTCTGGGTTTTCTCAAAGTTTTTCAAACACACAAGAAGAAAGCGAGAAAAATAAATCCAGCATGGATAGTACAATGAAAAATTGTGTACACTGACAACTCCAATGAAATGTGTAATCATGAATGTAATGTCGGTGGAAATACAGACTCCCCCAACCTTAGGCTTTTGGCCTAGCTTGGTAATCACCACTCGAAGAAGCCGTCAGGTCCCACGTTGAAGTGCTCGTGAGCGGGCACCTGAGCATCCCACACCTATGGTTCCTCCTCCGCTGCTGCCTGGCCGTTCCAGCAGGCGATGATATCATTTGGCATGATCCTGTATCCATCCATGGCAATAGAATCAAACAAAGCAGGTGCAGGCAACAGAATAATATCACGGGTATTTTTGCTAAAAACCGGGTTGTGTAGCGATGATGTGCCATAGCCTGGCGACCTAAGTAAACCTTGGGCAAGCGATAATCATGATGGCGTATCTGAATGTTAAAATGACTCACTAAACGAGTCGCATAAATACAGCCATGAATTTTACCCTTGGATCTGTTAAGGTGTAGGCGGTGTGCAATGATAGCTACTAAGCTAAAAGTGTTATCGTCGTATAGTGCATGGTGTAAGACAGGGAAATCGGGGGCACTGTGTAGCGACCCGATCCCAATGGACCATAGTCTCTGTGCTTAAATGTCATCCCTGGGTCGGTATTGCTGACACACATAGTACTTGAGGATTTATAACAGAGTTCAATCACACACTTATTACATCGAGTGTCTCAAAAAGAGTACTTATTACAATAATATGGCTGAAGGCCATCTAAATAACTTGCGGAAGCATCAAAGATAATTGAGTCCATCTAAATAACTTGCAAAACTGAGTGCACGACAACGACCTATCGCACCTTACTCTTCGTCTGAAAATTCTGCAACATGACACGTTGCAGCCGTGTAGGTCAGCACATGGAATATGCTGGCAAGATCACACTATAGAGAATAATGATGCAATAAGGCTAACACTACATGCATATTTGGCTGCTGGAGGATCTAAGTTTAACATTTGCATAAAGCTAATTTTTCCCTACAACAAAGGAATAGATTTTATTTACCTACCAAGTTTATATCATTATTGAGAAGGTTCCTCCAACTTAGTCCCAAAATAATATTAATAACCCAACAAATTCATTATATATAAAGTGACGAGATCCATCAATAATTCAAATACCAGATACTCAAGATGTCCGTAACCGGGAACACGGCTAACCATGATTAGTTTATACACTCTGTAGAGGTTTGCGCACTTTTCCCCACAAGACTCGACCACATCCATGATCAGATGATCGAGACATAGTATTTCTGAAGCATTAACTCTTTACTCTGGGTAGACAGTGCCATCCTACTTTCCCCTACATCTGCTAGCCTACCACTGAAAGAGGTCACACAACTTACTCAACTATGCCAGAGCCCATGGCTTGTGTCTGCACACGCAAGTTTCTAGCATGAATAATCATATGATCCCATTAAGCCTGGGTGGCATTCCATAGGATGATCACACGGGTACTTCGGGATATCCTAGGACAACACTGGATTGCTCCAGGTGCCCGCAACCAATCCACCCAGATGTGCATTAAGGTAGCCACCTTAAGTTTGCCTTAGTTAAAAATCTCTCACAACTTGCATGAATCTCACATACCAATCCCGTCTACGAGCATGGCTAAGCAATGTGGAACAAACGTATAATCCCAGGGTTGATAAAAGGATAATAGGTTCCTACCTCATCAACTACTTAAGCATAACCACATGTTCACAATTCTACTCATTCAAGGTTTGAGGGTTGAAACTAATGCATAAAACCCGGGTAATAAAGGGATATGATCAAAGTGTAACTTGCCTTGCTGACGATCGGAAAACCCTAGAGATTCGTAGTAGCAAGCTTCGCACTCCGGGTACACTATCGTAAACAAACAATAGCATACATAAGCACTCCAGCATAAGATGCAGAGGTAAAACCAAATAAAAATATCTAAACAGAAAGTTCAAATGAAGAGCTTTGATTTGCAAAAAGAATCAATCGAATCAGAGATACGAAACTCAAATTATGATCAAAAGAAGTTCAAATTCAAATCTGTTTGAAACCAAATTTTAAACTTTCAAAAACATGTTCAAGTAGATTATCTAAACAGAGGGAAATGTAACGAAGAATTTGGCATTGGTTTCGTTGGATTTGGATAAACGGGCAAAAAGTAGTGAGGGTTTAGAGATCAGGGACTAAGTTGTGATGAAAAAATATGAATAGGTCCATGGCCAAAAATAAACAGAAAAAGAAAAATCTATCGGACGTACGTCCGCTAACAGAGACTAATGAATGAAAACGTCCGTTGACAGATCTAAACAAACAAACGTTCGTTAACTAAACTAAACAAAAGAATAAACCGGGTTAAATGAAAAATCGAAAAAAACGGGTCGGGCGGTTCGGTTTATACCGGTTCGGGCGGAGAAAACCAACGGCGGCGGCGGCTACGGCGAGACAGCAGCGGGGCAGCGCGGCAGTAGCGGGGCGGTGCGGGGCGACGACGAGGCTAGCGGCAGGCGGCGGCGGCGCGGCGCTGCTCGAGGTGGCAGGTGGGGGCGGCGACTTGAGGGGAGAGGGCCGGGGGCGGCGCCTTATAAAGGGGGTCGGGGGGCTCCGACTTGGGCAGGAGGCAGCGCGCCGGCGTGGGGGCGGCAGACTCCGGCGGAGTCCGGCTTGGCCGCGGCGCGGGGAAGGCGGTGGCGCGCTGGGCTGGCTGGGCTTCGGCCAAGTCGGTCCAAGAGGATTTTTTTTAAATAATGCTGCAAATAAAAATCTAAATAAAATAATATAAAAATCCTAAAATTCCAAAAACAATTTTCGCTATCACCTCCTAATATTTCGGACAATGTGAACATTTTTCTGGACTTAATGCAATTTTAAAAAATGCTACTTTTTCCCGAATTTAATATAATTCAACCGAATAAAATTTCAATTAGAAATCTAATAAATATAATTTTATTCAAAATTAAATTTCCAATATTTCCTAGCTATTTTAAAGAAGTCATATTATCTTCTCTCATTTATTTAAATTGAAATAATTGGAAAAATAATTTCGAATAAAATCACTTTGATCCAATTTACTAGTTTTGAAAATTCAAAAATGGATTTTTGTGAAAACCTCCAACTCTCTCGATTGGTCCTTCAGTTGCTTAACGCTTCTAGGATCAAAAGTACAAATAAAACAAATTCAAAATGCACAAATAATGGATGCATATGATGACCTAATGATTAACATTCAAATTGAAAATTGGGATGTTACAAACCTACCCCCCTTAAGATGAATCTCGCCCTCGAGATTCGGGTTGGCTAGCAAAAAGGTGTGGGTGGTCTTTCCAGAGGTCTTCTTCTCGCTCCAGGTGGCTTCTTCCTCGGTATGGTGGTTCCACTGAACTTTACGGAACTTGATGACTTTGCGGCGCGTAACTCGATTGGCGAACTCGAGAATCTTGACGGGTTTCTCCTCGTAAGTTAGGTCACTCTCCAACTGAATTTCTCCAAGGGCACTGTATTTCTCAGAGGAATCTCGGCCATCTCTGCATGGCACTTCTTCAACTGGGAAATGTGAAACACATCATGAACTCCTGACAAACCTCCGGGTAACTCCAACTTGTAGGCAACTTCACCCATATGTTCCAAAACTCGGTGTGGTCCCACAAATCTTGGTGCTAACTTTCCTTCGACTCCAAATCGTTTAACTCCTCGAAGTGGTGACACACGAAGATATGCTCTGTCCCCGATTTCATATGCTACCTCCTTGCGTTTAGTATCGGCATAACTCTTTTGTCTGGACTGAGCTACCTTGAGTCTATCACGAATCAACTTGACCTTCTCTTCAGATTCTCTGATTAAATCTGGCCTGAACAATTGTCGGTCTCCAACTTCATCCCACATCAATGGTGTCCTGCACCTCCTTCCATGCAAAGCTTCGAAAGGGGCCATCTTCAAACTAGCTTGGTAGCTGTTGTTGTACGAGAACTCTGTGTAAGGCAAATTATCATCCCAACTAGATCCATAATCTAGCACACAAGCTCTCAACATGTCCTCTAGAATCTAATTGACTCTCTCGGTCTGTCCATATGTTTGCGGATGAAAGGCTGTACTGAACTCTAGCCTGGTACCCAAAGTCTGGTGTAACTGATTCCAAAACTTCAAGGTAAACTGTGTTTTCCCTATCTGATATGATGGTCCTCGGAACTCCATGCAGACATACGATCCTGGTCATATATATCTTGGCTAACTTCGCGCTCGTATAAGTGGTTTTCACGGGGATAAAGTGAGCCCCTTTGGTCAAGCGATCAACTACTACTGAGATGGAGTCATATCCTGATCGTGTCCTGGGTACTCTGGTGATGAAATCCATGCCAAGTTTATCCCACTTCCATTCGGGTATCGGCAAAGGCTGAAGTAATCCTGCTGGCTTCTAATGCTCTGCCTTAACTCTCCGACATACATCACATACTACTACATACACGGCAATATCCTTCTTCGTACCTGTCCACCAGAAATGTTCCTTCAAATCCAAATACATCGTGGTGTTGCCTAGGTGAATCGAGTATGGCGAATCATGAGCCTCCTGAAGATTTAACTTCCTGATCTCTGGGTCATTGGGCACATAGATACAATCCTCAAACCATAAAGTCTCATGTTCATCCTCACGAAAACCTTTGGCCTTTCCTTTAATCGTATTTTCCTTTATCTCCGCAATATCCTTATCAGTCTTATGAGCTTCTCTAATCTTTCCCAACAACGTGGACTGCACTTCCAATGCTGCAACAAAACCTCTCGAAACTATCTCCATTCGAAGTTCTCTGAGATCGTCGGCTAACTCCTGAGGTAATCCTCCGGTTATGAGGGTATTAACATAACTCTTGCGGCTCAACGCGTTGGCTACAACCTTGGCCTTTCCTGGATGATAATGTAGTTTCATGTCATAATCATTTATGAGCTCCAACCATCTCCTCTGCCTGAGGTTCAACTCCTTCTGTGTGAAGATGTACTTCAAACTCTTATGATCCGTGTAAACATCACAACGACTTCCAATAAGAAAATGTCTCCAGGTCTTGAGCGCATGCACTACGACTGCTAACTCTAAATCATGTGTGGCATAATTCAACTCGTGAGATCGAAGCTGTCGTGAGGCATATGAAACAACTCTTCCTTTTTGCATAAGAACGCATCCAAGTCCCTGACGAGAAGCGTCGCGATATACTTAGAAATCCTTGCGTATATTCGGGAGAATTAGCATTGGGGCTGTAACCAAACATTTCTTCAACTCCTAAAAACTGGCCTCACGCTCCTCGGTCCATTTGAACTTGGTGTCCTTATGCAATAACTCCGTCATGGGCTTCACAATCTTGGAAAAAAATTCAACGAATCTCTGATAATATCTTGCGAGTCCAAGGAAACTGCGTATCTCTCCAACTGAGGTGGGTGCCAACCACTCGGTGACAGACTGAACCTTTGAAGGGTCCACTGCTATACCTTCTCCAGATATAACATGTCCTAAAAATCTGACTTCCTTCAACCAAAACTCACATTTTCTGAACTTGGCATATAACTGATGTTCCCTGAGCTTCTCAAGAACCAAGCGCAAATGTTCCTTGTGTTCTTCTTCATTCTTCGAGTACACCAATATATCATCAATGAACACCACAAAAAACTTATCCAAGAACTCCATGAACACCTTATTCATCATACTCATAAAGTAGGCAGGAGCATTAGTCAAACCAAAAGACATGACCGTGTACTCATATAGCCGAGTGAAATGCGCCACTAGTCCACGAACTCAAACTGATTGCACACTTTAGGCCATCAATTCATAAAGTGATCAGATTTAGTACACAAACTCGTTTATTTGATCAAACAAGGCCAAAACCATCTAGAGAGGAGAAGAGGAGAAAAACCGACCACGTGGCCACCACGTCCGCGTTCCTTAGACTGTTCTGTGACCAACTATTTTTACAGGGCCCTTTTTGCAAGCTGATCGGTTTTTTTAGCAACCTATCTTAACTAATGGTGTATAAAGAAAATAATAAATAAAAACCACCTTGCATGTGATTTGAACCTACAACCTGTAGGATTTGGCAACTAGCTGATTACCATTGGAACACAACCTAACTTTGTAATAAGTTGCATCGGATTATATATGTTACAATAAGTATGTTGACATTAAACTTTCCATGCACCATGGCGTTATATTGTTTTTAAGAAAACTGTTCTTTCCAAATCAGTAATGTCAAAGGCAGGAAACAAGCTAACGGGTAGTACTTAATAGGATTGTAAATATAAGGAAATCTACCGACCAACACTAGAAGGAAATCATGTGATTGCATGGGATCCACCCGCAGAAAAAGAAACAAAAAGGTGATTGCATGAAATCTCCTGGTTCTACATGAATATATAATGAGTCGGCTGTCACAAAATAAAGAAGTTAGATTGTGTCCCAATGGTTAGCTGCTGCTTGCTAACTCTGATTGGTTGTAGGTTCGAGTCCCCAGCAATGCAGGTTTTTTTACTCTATACGCCATTTAACTAAGATAAGTTAAAAAACCCGACAAGTTTGCAAATACGCCCCTCTAAAAATAGTTAGTCCAACAGTCTAAGAGCCGCTGATGTGGCAGCCAAGTGGCTGGTTTTTCTCCTCTCTAATCAGTTTTGGCCTTATTTGATCAAATAAACGAGTTTGTGGACTAAATCTGATCACTTTCTAAGTTGATGGCCTAAAGTGTGCGATCAGTTTGAGTTCATGGACTAGCGGCGCATTTCACTCCATATAGCCCATACCTTGTGGTAAAAGCCATCTTGGGTATATCATGTTCTCGGATCTTCAGCTGGTGATATCCTGATCGAAGATCGATCTTGGAGAATACTTTAGCTCCCTGTAGCTGGTTAAACAAATCATTGATCATTGGTAGTGGGTATTTGTTCTTGATCGTCACCTCATTCAATGCACGATAATCAATAACCATTCTCAAGGATCCATCCTTCTTCTCAACAAAGAGCACTGGGGCTCCCCAAGGTGATGAACTTGGTCGAATATAACCTTTCTCCAATAATTCCTTAATCTGCTTCTTAATCTCCTCAAGATCATTGTGGGCAACTGATACGGTCTCTTGGATATTGGTCCGGTGCCTGGCAAAAGATCGATCAAAAACTCTATGTCTCGGTCTGGTGGCATGCCTGGTAATTCCTCTAGGAATACATCTGGATAATCCTTCACAACTGGCACTTCCTCTTGGACAACTCCTGAGAGTGAATTTACTTGGGTCCTCCTTGGCACACTTCCTCTTGGACACATACTTGATTCGTTTACCTTCTAGGGTGGTGAGGAGAATTAACTTACTAGCACAATCAATGTTTCATCCATACTTCGAGAGCCAATCCATGCCTAGTATTATATCCAATCCTTGTGATTCCAAAATAATGAGGTCTGAGGGGAAAACATGCTTACCAATGGTCAATGGCAACCGATCACACCATCGGCTAGCCATATATTCCGCTCATGGTGAGCTCACTAACGTGGGTGACCTAAGGGCTAAGGTTGGCAATTCAAACTTGTACACAAATCCCCTTGATATGTATGAATGTGATACACCAGTGTCAAAAAGAACAAGGGTTGTAAATGACTTAATCAAGAACTTACCAATAACTGCGTCAGGCTGCTCTTCTACTTCCTCCACGTTGATGTGGTTCACCTGAACTCTGGTGAAGGGATTTGTCTTCTTTCCTGGGCTTCCATTGCCATTTCCATTCTTTGCTTCAGGACACTCGGTGGTGTAGTGTCCAGTCTTCCCGCACTTGAAACAAGTAATGTGACTCAGATCCTTCTTGGCGGGTGTAGCGGGGTTGGAACGGTTCTGACTATTGTTTCGTCCATTCCCATTTCCATTCTTAGGGCCACTGTGGTTGTGTGAACTTCCTCCATTGTGAGAATGGCCTCCATGGTTATGAGTGTGTCTGTCAGGACCCCGATTCCAAGTCACATCAATCTAGCCGGTAACACCTCATATCACTTTGCGGCCTCACGCACGGTATTCCACGGGTGTCGCCTTACCATGGCCCGGGACCGTTTGCGCCTTTTGGCTCACGTATATGATAGTGTCGCTAGCATCCATATGACAGAGAACCCGGGCCGACATGGCTAGTCGTGCACCCAAAGCAGCACAGACCTATGGAGACAGGCATACATGAATCACATCGAGCATGTCGGTCATCAGCGAGTGATTCCGGGTTGTAGCACTGGGCTAACAGGACTCCAGGGAACCCAGGCTATAGCAGGCTAGGCACGACTCCGGATATCACCGCGTGACATTTCCCTGAAGGGACAGACATAGGAACAAAGTGAAACACATGCCGGCCAGTCAAGTGTCCTGAACAGTAGTGCTGGGCTAGCAGGACTCCGGTGAACCGGGCTGTAGCGGACTACTATGGCTCGAGGAACACTAGACTACATTTCCCCATAAGAAAGGCTGCCAAGGATAAACAACTAGATTGTCGGATCCCGCTCATACCAAGCATTTCAATCATTCACACAATATGCCCAATATGAGTACATACAACATGGCATCACAACAAAACTCTACAACTCAAGTACTTTATTTAAAGGCTCCAGGGAGCCATACATAACATGTTCATACAGATAGGGGTCACATGACCCAACACTCAAGTCATACAATCATACAAGCACATGCGGAAGCAACTAGTCTGAGTACAGACTCTAGAAAGAAAGAAGGCTTCTCGAAGCCTGTCTATCTACATAGGGCCCTCCATGGCCAGGATCACCACCTGGGTGGCTAGTCACTCATCAACGTCAAGATCTACGTAGAACCCATCGGAGGGGGCGGTGTTGTCGTCTAAAAACAGTAATTAAGCAAACATGAGTACAAGGGTACTCAGCAAGTCTTAGAACAGAACCTACTATACATGCTTATTCTCAAGAAGGTGGTGGGGTTATTGCAGCAAGCCAGCTTTGACTCTTGGCTAAGCTATCCTACGGAACTTCACTAGTAAAATAGTTTTCACACACGAGTCCACTACTCACCAACACAATACTCCACTGGGAATCCTCCCTCGTCATCCTACGAGAGGGCCATCCTCGGTACTCACACTTATCTTGAGTCTTTTAGTAGTATCCATTAACTTGTCTATGAACTGTATAGGCAACCAAGTAGTCCTTTACCGCGGACGCGGCTATTCGAATAGTTTTATACCCTGCAGGGGTGTACTTCTTCATACACGCTTTCACCACTTACCGCCGTTTACACGACATGTACTCGACAACCTTCAAGCGGAAGCCCAGCGAGGGTGTCGTCCACGGCCTACCTAAACACTTAAGTCTCTAGTCCAGGTTTATCGCCTATCCAGGTTCCATCCGCAGGGAGTCCGGCCGAGGTTTCCACATACGGCCCCGAATGATGTGAACGGGGTCCCGAGACGCCAAACGGGCGCCCGGCATACCCGGCCATGGTGTATCTACCGCAACATAGCCCACCCCTAGGGTCAGTGCTACGCACGGCCGCCAACACATAACGTACAAACACCGGAAACTATTTGCAACTCCTGGATAGAGTACTAGGGTGATTAAGAAGGCGAGAGGGTCAATTAAGGATCCCAATGCATGGTAGTAGCTGAATCTTAAATCACACATACAGATCTCAGTTCTTAGGGACGGCCTCAATGAAACAACCCACCATGTACTCCTACATGGCCTCTCATCGATACCTTTACCAAAACATGTTCAACACATCCCTCATATTACCGACATAAGCATTTCACTCTAGCCCATCACCCAGATGAACCAGACCTGACACAACTCTAAGCATAGCAGGCATAGCAAGGTAGGAATCACACACATGGCTCAATCAACTCCTACACATGCTAGTGGGTTTCATCTAGTTACTATGGCAATGACAGGTCATGCAGAGGATAAGGGTTCAACTACCGTAGCACACAGCAGTTTGAATCGCGTTGTCTTAATGCAGTAAACAACAGCAGAAGTGAGAACATGGGTTTGTATCGGAATGATCAATGGGTTGCTTGCCTGTTGTAGAGGTAGTATGGTACTGCCCTTCAGACGGATACTCGGGGTTATCCTCGGAGGCAAAACCTACCATGAAAGACACACTAAACATAATCAACACATGGAAATATGCAACAATATGATGCATGCTATGACATGGCAAGATGAAAGTGTTTTGGCCTAATGCAAGCTAAAACAGAAGGGGATGAACTCATTTGAATCAAAGATTCAAATATTAGCTCATTAAACATGGCCTTAATAGTGCATTACCTTATTCTGCTTAAACAGCAAGGTAAACTTGTTTTGTCATGCATGAAACCGTTATAGATGGATAGATTGAATTTTTCTGATCATTTTTAATATATAAATCTTTGCATTTGGAGCTATGGTTGATTTTCTATGATTTTTAGAAGTTTTGACTATTTTCTGGAATTTCCTGTATAAGAATAATTCTAGTAATTTAATTACTGCGTCAGCATTATGTCAGGGTGACGTCAGTGGTCAACGGGGACATCCAGCTCAAACCTGACTGGTGGGTCCCGCGTGTCAGTAGTTAATTAAACTAATTATTTTTAGTTAAAACTAATTTGATTTAGTTAGCAGAGGGGGGGCCCACTTGTCATTGACTCAAGGGAGTCAACCTGGGGTCAAACCCCTAGTCAGCGGGGCTAATCCCGCCGGTGTTGAGTCGCCGGCGAGGCCGAGACGGCGGAGAGCTTCGGATTTGGTCCTCCGGTGACCAAATCGGCCGCGGTTTGGTCCTACGCGTAGCTGGGGCTCACGCGCATCTAGTGGGGCAAGTGGGAGGAGCTGGGGTGGAGCAAGCTCACCGGAATCGAGCTCGTGGCGGCAGCCGGAGTTCGGACGGGGTTGGGTTCGACGCTACGGTGCACGGGAGAAGGAGCTGGTGGTGGCTACGGGCTCCTGGTGCTGTGCTAAGCACAACGGTGAGCTTGGCTTCGAGCCACTGTGGCTCTGGCCACGACGGCTCCATGGCCGGCGGTGGGGAGCTTTCGGGTGCGGTGGAAGTGGCGACTATAGAGGCCAAACGAGCACGGGAACTAGGGGAAAAGGAAGAGGAGCTCACAGCGGGGTCGGAGAGGGGGTCAGCGAGCTCGGGGAGGTCCTGGCGGCGGCGAATCGACCGGAGACGGCTCGGGTGCCCGAGGTTGAAGACGAGGGCGAAGACGGCGTTCGGCGGCGTTTGGAGCCGCGTGGGTCAGCGGAGAGGTCTAGGGCGACGAGGTGGAGCTATTGGGCTTGTCGGAGGGGCGAGGGGGTGGCTCTGGTGACGTCTACGGCGAACGGCGGCGAGGGTCGCGCTCGGCCATCGCGGGAGAGAGTGAGGGATATGAGGGGGAGAGTGAGGGAGGATGAGAGGGGGACGTGGGGGTCGGCGTGGCATCCCTGGACGTCTCCAGGGCATCGGCAGAAGCAGGAGGTGGCCGACGTGTGGCCGCGGGCGCCGGCCACGCGCTCCTCGTCCTTCTGGCCGGATGACGATGACGACTGGCAAGGCCAGTCGGCTGGGCCGAGCCAGGTGGGCTGGGCCAGCACAGGTAAGGCCCAAGTGGCTTCCCTCTCTCTCTCTTTTGATTTGTTTTCTTTTTCTATTAAACTACAACTGTTGGGCTTTATTAAAAATACTAAAACGTTTCCAAAAATCCTGAAAATAATTGTGGGCTCTGTTTAGAATATTTCCAACAGCAAACATTTATTTCCAGAATTATTTGAGCATTTAAATTATTTTATAGCATTTAAATGCCCAAATTCAAATACTTATGATATAATTCAATGACCTTCTGTTGACCTAGAAAATTGTGCACCAATTTTGCGAGAGGTTCTAACCCAAGACAAAGAGGGTGAACTTTTTAGAAGGGCATTTCAGGTTCATTGAAAATAATTTTGGTAAACCCTAGTTGTTTCCAGGGGGTGTTGGGGGTTTCTGCCTTCCCCATTTCAAATTTAAGAGGAATTTAAACATGATGCACACTCTAATGCTTGAAGTAGCTAGGGTGTGACAACTCACCCGCACTCAAAAGAATCTCGTCCCGAGATTTAGGATCCTCCGGGAAGAAGGTGGGGTACTCGAGTCGAAGACGATCCTCCCTTTCCCAAGTGGCTTCTTTCTCGGAATGGTGTGACCATTGAACCTTAAGAAACTTGATATTACGACGTCGAGTGGTACGCTCGGCTTGATCAAGGATACGAACGGGATATTCCCGATATGAGAGGTTATCTTGTAGATCAAGCATTTCGTGGTCCACTCCACGGATAGGATCCGCGAAGCAACGCCTGAGTTGAGAAACGTGGAAGACATCGTGAACTCTGGATAGATGCAAAGGTAGTTCCAATTGGTAGGCAACTTCTCCTCGTTTGGCAAGAATGCGAAAGGGTCCAATGTAACGAGGGGCCAATTTGCCTTTGATACCGAAACGATGGGTTCCCTTTAACGGAGTAACCCGAAGGTAAGCCTTCTCGTCGACTTCATAGATCAGAAGCTTATGTTTACGATCATATTGACTCTTTTGACGAGATTGGGCTGTTTTCAATTTCTCACGAATAACGCGAACCTGCTCTTCTGCTTCCTGAATCATATCTGGGCCAAAGAGTTGTCTTTCCCCGGTTTCTGACCAGTTAAGAGGCGTTCGACATTTTCGTCCATAGAGAACTTCGAAAGGAGACTTGCCTAAGCTAGCTTTATAACTATTGTTATAAGCAAACTCCGTGAATGGAAGGCATTTCTCCCAACTCATTCCGAACGAGATGACAGAAGCTCGGAGCATATCTTCCAGAATTTGATTGACTCGCTCTACTTGACCACTTGATTGAGGATGGAAGGCGGTACTAAAAGAGAGACAAGTTCCCATAGCATTTTGGAAACTTTCCCAAAATCGAGAGGTGAAGAGACTCCCACGGTCTGAGTTAATTTCCAATGGAACACCATGAAGAGACACTATTCGGGAGATGTATAAATCGGCTAGCTGGCTAGCGGTGATACTCTCACGAACAGGTAGGAAATGGGCTACTTTGGAAAGACGGTCGATCACGACGAAGATGGCATTATTCCCTCTCTTGGTCCTGGGAAACCCAGTGATGAAATCCATACTGATTTTATCCCATTTCCACTCGGGAATAGCCAAAGGTTGAAGGGTGCCAGCAGGCCGTTGGTGCTCTGCTTTAATACGACGACAGACATCGCAGCTAGCAATGTATTGAGTGATTTCTCTTTTCATCCTAGTCCACCAAAACCTCTGGTGTAGGTCTTGATACATTTTTGTACTACCGAGATGAATGGTGAGAGGGGATTCATGAGCTTCCTTAAGGATCAACTGGCGTAGATGTTGTTTCTTGGGAACCACCAAACGGTTCTCGAAGAAGACAGCACCCCGCTTATCCATGGAAAAACATTTAGCAACTCCGCTAGCAATGTTTTCCTTAATTCGGGATATGCCCTTATCATACCACTGGGCGGTTATGATTTGATCCATAAGGTTAGGTTTCGCTACCAGGGTGGATAGAAAACCTCAAGGAACAATGTGAAGATTAAGCTTACGAAATTCCTCGTGGAGAAGTGGTTGACTTTGTTGTAACATCAGGTTGTTACAATAGGATTTACAACTTAGTGCATCAGCCATGACATTGGCTTTGCCCGGGGTGTAAGTTATTCCTAAGTCGTAATCCGAGATCAACTCGACCCAACGTCTTTGCCTGAGATTCAAATCTGGTTGGGTGAAGATATATTTCAAACTTTGGTGGTCGGTGAAGATCTCGCAACGATTACCGAGGAGGTAATGTCGCCAAGTTTTGAGTGCATGGACTACAGCTGCAAGCTCTAGATCATGTGTGGGATAATTTTCCTCATGTGGGTGTAATCGCCGTGAAGCATAGGCAATTACCTGACGATCTTGCATGAGTATGAAACCTAGTCCTTGTCGCGAGGCGTCGCAATAGATAATAAAGTCCTTGGAGAAATCTGGTGGTACCAGTACGGGAGCAGATGTCAGGCGTCTTTTCAGTTCCTGAAAACTGAACTCGCACTGTAGAGTCCACTCGAACTTTTTATCTTTCTTGAGAAGTTCAGTTAGAGGTTTAGCAACCTTGGAGAAATTCTCGACGAAGCGGCGGCAATAGCTCGCTAAGCCAAGGAAGCTCCGAACTGGCTTAACCGTCTCAGGTGGAGTCCAATCAAGGACGGCTTGAACTCGCTCGAGATTGACAGAAATACCCTTACCAGAGATTACATGGCCTAGATAGGTCACTTCTGGCAACCTAAATTCACACTTGGAGAATTTGGCATAAAGGCGATGCTCTCGAAGTTTCATCAATACCAGCCTTAGATGTTTGGCATGTTCCTCTTCGTTCTTGGAGTAGATGAGTATGTCATCGAGGTATACTACGACGAATTTATCCAAATACTCCATGAAAACCGAGTTCATTAACCGGGAAAAGGTGGCTGGGGCATTGGTTAAACCGAAGGACATAACAGTGTACTCGTATTGGCCATAACGAGTAACAAAGGCCATTTTGGAAATGTCCCCGTTTCTGATTTTGATTTGATGGTAGCCCAACCTCAAATCCATCTTGGAAAAGACTGAGGATCCAGCGAGCTGATCATACAGATCGTTGATCCTGGGAAGTGGGTATTTGTTCTTGATGGTGACCAAGTTGACAGGTCGGTAATCTACAACCATTCGATCCGTTCCATCCTTCTTCTTGATGAAGAGGACTGGGCAAGCCCAAGGAGAGGAACTAGGACGGATGAAACCCTTTTTCAAGGACTCATCGAGTTGGTTCTTAAGCTTGGCTAGTTCTAAGGGTGCCATCTTGTAGGGTCTTCTAGAAATTGGAACGGTTCCTGGAACAAGGTCTATCACAAACTCAACATCCCTGTCAGGTGGAACACCTGGCAGTTCTTCTGGAAAGACATCTGAAAAGTCTCGAACTACCGGAACATCCTCAAGGTCTGGAAGGGGGTTGGCATTTAAGGAGTAAAGCTGGCGCTTGGCCACTCGAGTTAAGACATTGACTGTCTTGCCCGATGGGTGAGTAAATTGAACGGTTCTAGTGGCACAATCAATCTTAGCATAATGAGCTGACATCCAGTCCATACCCAAGATGATGTTTATGTCCGAGGACTTGAGAGCTATTAAGGATGCAAGGAAGACAAGTCTATCGACAAGAATTTCGTTCCCATGGCTTACTCTAGAAGTTTGCCATCTAGAGCCAGGAGTTTGAATTTCCATGGTAGAGGGCATGTCACAGAATGTCGTCTTATGCAATCGAGCATAGTTCTCGGATATGAATGAATGAGATGCTCCAGTATCGAAAAGAACAGATGCCGGATGGCAGTTAACAAGGAGCGTACGAAGGACGACGTTAGGATCCTCATGAGCCTCCTCGGCTGAAACATAGTTGACATGGCCACGTGCAGTGGTGGCCGGCTTGGCGTAGAATGTTTTTCCCGCGGGCTTACCACGGCCAACGGACTTTCCAGTTTGAGTGGGGTTGTTGTTCTGGGGACACTCTCGACTATAGTGACCCGGCTCTCCACACTTAAAGCATGTCACCACATTGGGGCGTGGAGCAGCATTAGCAGCGGGGCCACCATAGGGCTTGGGCGGTGCAAATTTCTGGTTGGGACGAGGCGCCTCAAAGGATGGCCTCGGGATGAACCTGGGTGGCAGTGCCGTGCTTGGAATCCACACCTGGCGCTTCTGAGCTCCAGGGCCGGATGAAGAGCCAAGATCACGGGAGTGCTTGCGTGAAGCGTCATAATCAGTCTGGCCTGTCTCAGCACTGATGGCTTTATTGACCAACTTCTGAAAGGAGGTGCACTCGTGCAGACGAAGATCACGGCGAAGCTCAGGGCTAAGTCCCCTGCGGAACCTTGCCTGCTTCTTAGCGTCAGTAGATACCTCTTCAGGGGCATAACGTGCCAGATTCCCAAATTCACGACTATAAGCATCCACAGTCAGTCTTCCTTGGGTGAAGTTGCAGAACTCCTCCCTCTTGCGATCCATGAGACCTTCCGGAATGTGATGCTCACGGAAAGCCTCACTGAATTCAGCCCAAGTAGTAATTTGGCCGACCGGGCGCATAGCTTCAAAATTCTCCCACCAGTGGCTAGCAGGGCCTTCGAGGTGGTAGGCAGCGTAAGTAACCTTGTCGGCTTCGGCTACGTTGGCAGAATGTAGCTTGTGGGTGATGCTGCAAAGCCAGTCATCCGCGTCGAGGGGCTCGACGGAATGGTTAAACTTTGGTGGGTACAGCTTGATAAAGTCATTGATTGACACCAAGTCATTTCGTGGGTGGCGTGTAGTGTTCTGCTCAATCCGCTCCAGCAGGCGGTTAGTCTCACGCTTGTTTCTTTCCGCCTCCAGCATCACTTCGGCCAGAGAAGGCGGGTGAGGCAGATTTTCACCCCTAGCTGCACTGGCTTCCCCCTGCTCCGAGGCAGCAGGGTTGCTGCGGGTGTTGACCATCCTAGGAGAAAACAAGACAACGGTTTAGACAATGATGGCTCAAACTTAGCAAGGAAGTGCATAATGTAATGGATAACACAGAATGCAGAGATGTTCATCCGTATGTCATGGTAATATAAAACTGCCATATATATACCAACAGTCATACACATCATACATAGTTTAGTACAAGCCCAGGCTATAGTACAACTATAATGAAAGACGTTACATCTCATCGGAGGCATTCCAAGCTCCTATACATTATTTGTCTACACCTCCGGAATTGATTACACGCCAAGTCATATTCCACAAGTCACGCAGGACAATGGAGATACAACTATTACAATACTAGTGATACTACTACTAACTCAGATAGCTCCGTAGTAGTCCTCATAGAAGTCACCTCCATAGCCTGGAAGTTCAACGTGACCATCCGGGAACAGACGGTCCTAAGGAGCCTGTGGACCATAGGGGCTAGGATGAGGTCTTGGACCAACAAACGGTGGCCTGCGGGGACCACGGGGTGGGGTGATGCCTCCCACATCACGCCAATCCACCATGTCTGGCAAAGCAGATCTCACAGGATACAGATCCCTTGTATCCATACATCCAGCTTGCACGGCAGGTGCAAACCGAGTCAATGTAGCCCAATGATCAGCACGGGTATTGAAAAGCTCCAGCATCAAGGCCCGATTCTCTCGGTCCTTATCTTCGAGCATCTCGGCAGTGGTACGAGTTAATGAGTCCTCCTGAGTGGAGTCAGCATAGATAGCCTGAAGATACCCTTGCGCTCCCGGAAGTGAAGCTGGCATGTAACGGAAGTCGGTGTTCCGAAGTAGGGCAGTCCGGACTCGCATGATGGTCATCATGGAATAGGCAGCATCCTGCACAGCCATCTCAACAGTAACCCCGAGTCCATAGGAACAGTGAAGGGGCTCGGTAGATCCAGGATAAGAAGGAAATATCTTGACGGTCCAGAAATATTGGCTTTGATTAAAGTCTCGGAATTGCTCTTCGATGGTGTATTCGGGATACCAACGGTAACCCGTCTCGATCATTACCCGGACTAACATAGCAGTATGACCGGGCACGTCGAGGCACCGGGTCAGGTGAACCACTTGGTTTTGAACACGGTTGGCCATCTGAAAGCACAACCACAATGCAAAGACATCAGAATTTCTAGGGAAAAAATGGACAGCATAACAGCTGTAAATGCTCAGAAAAAGATTTGAGACATCCACAACAGTTCGCAATACCACTCAACAACATCATATCAAGGTTCTGATCCAATTAGCAACATACTAAGAATAGTAGAAACTGAACTGGGACTTGGAACAACAATCCTATAAGCTACTACGGATTAGTAACACGTGAACCTAATAGAAGAAGAGAGCCTATTCCTTAACCCACGTTGAATGAGAAGAGAATGACTCAGATCAGAGGCATAGGGTAAAGGAGTAAAAGAGCCTTACATTCCCTCCCACAATAAATTCCCCTACATATAACTAAAGCATTTCTAGACTCGACATCGACCAGTTTGGCTCAACGAACCTACAGGCAGTCCGGCTCTGATGCCAACGCTGTCAGGACCCCGATTCCAAGTCACATCGATCTAGCCGGTAACACCTCATATCACTTTGCGGCCTCACACACGGTATTCCATGGGTGTCGCCTTACCATGGCCCGGGACCGTTTGCGCCTTTTGGCTCACGTATATGATAGTGTCGCTAGCATCCATATGACAGAGAACCCGGGCCGACATGGCTAGTCGTGAACCCAAAGCGGCACAGACCTATGGAGACAGGCATACATGAATCACATCGAGCATGTCGGTCATCAACGAGTGATTCCGGGCTGTAGCACTGGGCTAACATGACTCCGGGGAACCCGGGCTGTAGCAGGCTAGGAAGGACTCCGGATATCACCGCGTGACATTTCCCCGAAGGGACAGACATAGGAACGAAGTGAAACACATGCCGGCCAGTCAAGTGTCCTGAACAGTAGTGCTGGGCTAGCAGGACTCCGGTGAACCGGGTTGTAGCAGACTACTATGGCTCGAGGAACACTAGACTGCATTTCCCCATAAGAAAGGCTGCCAAGGATAAACAACTAGATTGTCGGATCCCACTCATACCAAGCATTTCAATCATACACACAATATGCCCGATATGAGTACATACAACATGGCATCACAACAATACTCTACAACTCAAGTACTTTATTTAAAGACTCCAGGGAGCCATACATAACATGTTCATACAGATAGGGGTCACATGACCCGACACTCAAGTCATACAATCATACAAGCACATGCGGAAGCAACTAGTCTGAGTACAGACTCTAGAAAGAAAGAAGGCTTCTCGAAGCCTGTCTATCTACATAGGGCCATCCATGGCCAGGATCACCACCTGGGTGGCTAGTCACTCCTCGACGTCAAGATCTACGTAGAACCCATCGGAGGGGGCGGTGTTGTCGTCTAAAAACAGTAATTAAGCAAACATGAGTACAAGGGTACTCAGCAAGTCTTAGAACAGAACCTACTATACATGCTTATTCTCAAGAAGGTGGTGGGGTTATTGCAGCAAGCCAGCTTTGACTCTTGGCTAAGCTATCCTACGGAACTTCACTAGTAAAATAGTTTTCACACACGAGTCCACTACTCACCAACACAATACTCCACCGGGAATCCTCCCTCGTCATCCTACGAGAGGGCCATCCTCGGTACTCACACTTATCTTGAGTCTTTTAGTAGTATCCATTAACTTGTCTATGAACTGTATAGGCAACCAAGTAGTCCTTTACCGCGGACGCGGCTATTCGAATAGTTTTATACCCTGCAGGGGTGTACTTCTTCATACACGCTTTCACCACTTACCGTCGTTTACACGACATGTACTCGACAACCTTCAAGCGGAAGCCCAGCGAGGGTGTCGTCCACGGCCTACCTAAACACTTAAGTCTCTAGTCCAGGTTTATCGCCTATCCAGGTTCCATCCGCAGGGAGTCCGGCCGAGGTTTCCACATACGGCCCCGAATGATGTGAACGGGGTCCCGAGACGCCAAACGGGCGCCCGGCATACCCGGCCACGGTGTATCTACCGCAACATAGCCCACCCCTAGGGTCAGTGCTACGCACGGCCGCCAACACATAACGTACAAACACCGGAAACTATTTGCAACTCCTGGATAGAGTACTAGGGTGATTAAGAAGGCGAGAGGGTCAATTAAGGATCCCAATGCATGGTAGTAGCTGAATCTTAAATCACACATACAGATCTCAGTTCTTAGGGACGGCCTCAATGAAACAACCCACCATGTACTCCTACATGGCCTCTCATCGATACCTTTACCAAAACATGTTCAACACATCCCTCATATTACCGACATAAGCATTTCACTCTAGCCCATCACCCAGATGAACCAGACCTGACACAACTCTAAGCATAGCAGGCATAGCAAGGTAGGAATCACACACATGGCTCAATCAACTCCTACACATGCTAGTGGGTTTCATCTAGTTACTATGGCAATGACAGGTCATGCAGAGGATAAGGGTTCAACTACCGTAGCACACAGCAGTTTGAATCGCGTTGTCTTAATGCAGTAAACAACAGCAGAAGTGAGAACATGGGTTTGTATCGGAATGATCAATGGGTTGCTTGCCTGTTGTAGAGGTAGTATGGTACTGCCCTTCAGACGGATACTCGGGGTTATCCTCGGAGGCAAAACCTACCACGAAAGACACACTAAACATAATCAACACATGGAAATATGCAACAATATGATGCATGCTATGACATGGCAAGATGAAAGTGTTTTGGCCTAATGCAAGCTAAAACAGAAGGGGATGAACTCATTTGAATCAAAGATTCAAATATTAGCTCATTAAACATGGCCTTAATAGTGCATTACCTTATTCTGCTTAAACAGCAAGGTAAACTTGTTTTGTCATGCATGAAACCGTTATAGATGGATAGATTGAATTTTTATGATCATTTTTAATATATAAATCTTTGCATTTGGAGCTATGGTTGATTTTCTATGATTTTTAGAAGTTTTGACTATTTTCTGGAATTTCCTGTATAAGAATAATTCTAGTAATTTAATTACTGCGTCAGCATTATGTCAGGGTGACGTCAGTGGTCAACGGGGACATCCAGCTCAAACCTGACTGGTGGGTCCCGCGTGTCAGTAGTTAATTAACCTAATTATTTTTAGTTAAAACTAATTTGATTTAGTTAGCAGAGGGGGGGCCCACTTGTCATTGACTCAAGGGAGTCAACCTGGGGTCAAACCCCTAGTCAGCGGGGCTAATCCCGCCGGCGTTGAGTCGCCGGCGAGGCCGAGACGGCGGAGAGCTTCGGATTTGGTCCTCCGGTGACCAAATCGGCCGCGGTTTGGTCCTACGCGTAGCTGGGGATCGCGCGCATCTAGTGGGGCAAGTGGGAGGAGCTGGGGTGGAGCGAGCTCGCCGGAATCGAGCTCGTGGCGGCGGCCGGAGTTCGGACGGGGTTGGGTTCGACGCTACGGTGCACGGGAGAAGGAGCTGGTGGTGGCTACGGGCTCCTGGTGCTGCGCTGAGCACAACGGTGAGCTTGGCTTCGAGCCACTGTGGCTCTAGCCACGACGGTGCCATGGCTGGCAGCGAGGATCTTTCGGGTGCGGTGGAAGTGGCGACTACAGAGGCCAAACGAGCACGGGAGCTAGGGGAAAAGGAAGAGGAGCTCACAGCGGGGTCTGAGAGGGGGTCAGCGAGCTCGGGGAGGTCCTAGCGGTGGCGAATCGACCGGAGACGGCTCGGGTGCCCGAGGTTGAAGACGAGGGCGAAGACGGCGTTCGGCGGCGTTTGGAGCCGCGTGGGTCAGCGGAGAGGTCCAGGGCGACGAGGCGGAGCTATTGGGCTTGTCGGAGGGGCGAGGGGGTGGCTCTGGTGACGTCTACGGCGAACGGCGGCGACGATCGCGCTCGGCCATCGCGAGAGAGAGTGAGGGAGACGAGGGGGAGAGTGAGGGAGGATGAGAGGGGGACGTGGGGGTCGGCGTGGCATCCCTGGACGTCTCCAGGGCGTCGGCAGATGCAGGAAGTGGCCGGCGTGTGGCCGCGGGCGCCGGCCACGCGCTCCTCGTCCTTCTGGCCGGATGACGATGACGACTGGCAAGGCCAGTCGGCTGGGCCGAGCCAGGTGGGCTGGGCCAGCACAGGTAAGGCCCAAGTGGCTTCCCTCTCTCTCTCTTTTGATTTGTTTTCTTTTTCTATTAAACTACAACTGTTGGGCTTTATTAAAAATACTAAAACGTTTCCAAAAATCCTGAAAATAATTGTGGGCTCTGTTTAGAATATTTCCAACAGCAAACATTTATTTCCAGAATTATTTGAGCATTTAAATTATTTTATAGCATTTAAATGCCCAAATTCAAATACTTATGATATAATTCAATGACCTTCTGTTGACCTAGAAAATTGTGCACCAATTTTGCGAGAGGTTCTAACCCAAGACAAAGAGGGTGAACTTTTTAGAAGGGCATTTCAGGTTCATTGAAAATAACTTTGGTAAACCCTAGTTGTTTCCAGGGGGTGTTGGGGGTTTCTGCCTTCCCCATTTCAAATTTAAGAGGAATTTAAACATGATGCACACTCTAATGCTTGAACTAGCTAGGGTGTGACAATGTCCTCCCGAGTACAGGGTAAAACAAGCCTTCTGCTGAGCTCCAGAGTTGTACTTCCCCTGTCTGTACTTCCATTTGTGGTTCTCTATCCGCTGCTGCTTGCCTTCAATCATGAGGGCCCTGTCTACCAACTCCTGGTAGTTGGTGAATGTCGGTGTCAAAACTGGCGGATCTCGGGTAGGGGGTACCGAACTGTGTGTCTAAGGCGGATGGTAACAGGAGGCAGGGGACACGATGTTTTACCCAGGTTCGGGCCCTCTTGATAGTGGTAAAACCCTACGTCCTGCTTGATTGTTCTTGATGATATGAGTATTACAAGAGTAGATCTACCATGAGATCAGAGAGGCTAAACCCTAGAAGCTAGCCTATGGTATGATTGTATGTTGTCCTACGGACTAAAACCCTCCGGTTTATATAGACACCGGAGGGGGCTATGGTTACACAAGGTTGGTTACAAAAGAGGAGGTATACATATCCGTATTGCCTAGCTTGCCTTCCACGCCAAGTAAAGTCCCATCCGGACACAAGATGAAGTCTTCAACCTTGTATCTTCATGGTCCAACAGTTCGGCCAAAGGATATAGTCTGGCTGTCTGGAGATCCCCTAATCCAGGACTCCCTCAGTAGCCCCTGAACCAGGCTTCAATGACGATGAGTCCGGCGCGTAGAGTTGTCTTCGGCATTGCAAGGTGGGTTCCTCCTCCGAATATGCCATGGAAGAGTTTGAATGCAAGGATAGTGTCCGACCCTGTAAAATAAGTTCCACATACCACCATAGAGAGAATAATACTTCCATAAATCCAATCTGCTGACATGTTTTGATAGTATGACATCACTTCATGGCCCGGTTATCATTCGAACCGCTTTTCTCAACCAGGTCCGCACACATCGCGAGGCAGTTTTCTTGATACGTCTTGTCAAAGCAGAGATCATGTTCCCCTTATCACAGGATTCTCATCAATACGGTCGTGGGTAACCCAATCGCGCCATCAATTATGGCGCCTAGGGAATAAGCGGTTTTGCCAAGCAAGTGGGGAGACTCATCGCCTCCTCCGCCCTTATAAAAGGGACAAAGATCTACTTTTTTCACTCATGCCTTCTTCCTTCTCGCTTTTCCATTCCCGCACACTCGAGCTCTAGCGCCCAAGCCCGCGTCCTTCTTCTCAAACCACTCCAAGCATGTCTGGAGCAGGAGGCAAGTGGATGGCTTCCTCTGCCACGGAGGAAAACATCAAAAAGTTACAGGAGGCCGGATACCTACCTGCAAATATCGCGCACCAAACCCCATGAGAGGGTAGTTTTTCTTTCCCATTTCGTCCACGGACTGGGATTTCCTCTCCACCCGTTTGTCTGCGGGCTCATGTTCTACTATGGGCTGGATTTTCATGATCTGGCCCCCAACTTCATCCTCAACATCTCGGCGTTTATCGTCGTGTGCGAGGCCTTCCTCCGCATCAGGCCCCACTTTGGCCTATGGCTGAAAACCTTCAATGTCAAACCGAAGGTGGTGAGCGGCCAGCAAGCAGAGTGCGGAGGCGCCATGGTGGGCAAGATGCCTAATGTCACCTGGCTCGAGGGAACCTATGTGGATACCATAAAGGGGTGGCAAGCGGGGTGGTTCTACATCACCGAGCCGCGTGACTCCAACTGGGTGGCGGCCCCCAAATTCCGATCCGGAATCCCCACGCGGCTCACCTCCTGGAAAAAGAAGGGCCTGTCCTGGGGCTCTCCGGCAGAGTTGACCGGACTCCAGACCTGCATCCAGAACACGACGAGCAAGAAAATCAAGCTCGTCAATGTGGTCTAGGTTATGCTCTTCCACCGGATCCTTCTGTGTCAACGGCGGGCATTTGTTTTGTGGGAGTTCGACTCGGCCAAGCACCAGACGCTGCGAGAGCTCTATGACATGACGCACGAGGACGTCTGGAGGGTGCTATTCAAGAGCGCCGAGATCCCTCCCCCCCTCAACGAGGACCGCGGACTCAGCGCAAAGCGCCGCGCCAATCCGGTAAGATTTTTATATTTCTCAGGGTATTTATTAGCCCCGGTTTAGTTGTGTGCAGGATCTGAACTTCCATGTCGTTAACAGGACTGGATAGAGACGGCGGAGCAGCTCGATAGCCCAGCCCCGCTACCCGAAGATCCTGCAGACGCTCTTCTGACGAAGATGCTAACTCCGGCATCCTATGAGGTGCCGGAAAAGACCAAGAAGAAGGCCGCGGGGACCCGAAAGGGTCTCCGGCACAAGGTTGTATCGGAGTCATCAGACGATGACTTCGATGCGCACTCCTCCCACAGAAAGGAGGAGGAGGAGAAAAGTTCTCCCCCCCCCCCAGCTGGGGGAGACAAGAAAAGGAAGGCCGGCCCATCTGGGGAGGCCGAAGGGTCCAAGAAGGGAAGGACCCTCCTTCCGGACTGCGCCACGACGGCCGCCGAAAGCGGCGACGAGTGGCTACCCAGGGACAAGCCCCTGGCGAAGTCGTAAGTGTTCGGACACTGTAGCACTTCATGATATGTTTTATTGTACTGCCTTTCCTCATGCCGAACATGATTGTGCAGTCCGTCCCGAGCTCATCTCGACGTACCCTCGTCGAGCGTCTCTTTGGACTCATCGGATATGAACAGCGGTTCTCTTCCGACCGCCTCCACCCCTCGCCCTACGGACAACGCTGAGGTGTTGTCTAAACAGGCACCGAGCCAAGGGGAGGTGGTCCTGGGGGCGCCTCGCGGTGACTTCCCGGACCCTGGGTACCAAGGGAGCGAGGCTCCTACGGGCTTTGAGTTCAGGCCCCATCCGGACACTGCGCCGGAACCCTAGATGGTTCCGGACTCCGATAGGTGGTCCCCCATCAAGGGGGGCCAACCATCTGTACCAGTGTCCTCTGTCCAACCAGAGGCACCGGACAACCTGCTGGAAGCGCTTCGCAGCGCTTCCATCGAAGAAGAGCATCGCACTATCATGAGTGTGGTGGTTGAGAAGGTTCGGTCCGCCAGAAACGGACTGACCGAAGCCTGCGCCAGCCTTCTAACAGGCTTTGAGGTGAGCAATCAAAGTATAAGAAAATATACCGCGTAGATAGTAGACCATAATGCTCTGTTCGGCGTTCGCGAAGAAAAGCCGAATAGAGGATCAAATGATAACTCAGGAGTCTAATTAGAGTATGTCTATGTGTATGTGCAGGCTTCACTGCTAGCCGCTGCCGCACGTACTACGGAGGTCGCTGCGCTAAAGCAGGACCTGAAGCGGTCCGAGGACGAGCTAGGCCTTACCAAGAGGCAGCTCGAGGAGAACAAAGGTAAGAAATATCCCTGTCTATGTAGTTAAAAACAAGTTTGGGTGTAAAGTAATAGGATCATCATGGATTTGTCAGAGGCCACGACCGAGGTGGTGACACTGAGGAAGGCGTTGTCCAAGGCCGAAGACAAAGGGGCCAAAGAACGCATTGAATGGGATAAACAAGAAGCCCGAGTAGGCGAGGTGCAGCAAGAGCTCGAGGCTCTCGCCAAAAAGCACGAGTCCTTGGAGCTGGACTCGAAGACGCGAGAGTCCGAGTTCACGCATGTGCTTGAAAGTGTCCGGAGCGCCAAGGCTGAAGCCCACAAGGCCCTCCAGGAGGTTGACGTGGTGAAGAAGATAGCAGCGGGTAAGGCATTCATTATGCGAAGCAAGCACGTGAAGGAGACTTTCCTTTTTCCTACCCAAGTTCGAATGTAACGCCCCGAGACCGTTGCACCAGTTGTCGTCCAGTTATTCACTGTTGTTGTCTTGTCATTTGCTTGCGTGTTGCATCTTGCCATGTCATCATCCGCATTGCATCATCATGTTTTTAAGACCTGCATCCGTCCGTGTTTCCCCCAGTTTCGTCCGTTGTCCGTTCTGAGCCCAACCACACTTGCACGCGCCCGCGGCATGTCCGAAATAGTATTTTATAAGTGGCCGGAAAATGTTCTCGGTTTGGGTTGAAAGTTGGCGTGTGGTCTTATTATAGTGTAGATAGACCGCCTATCAAGTTTCATCGCATTCGGAGTTCATTTGATAGCCCAACCGTTAAACTATAGCGGCATTATAGCCGGTCTAACGTCGGACGTTTTCGGTCTCCAGAAACAGTCGCCGGGCCTCTCTCTCTTCTCTTCTCTCAGCTCGAGCCCTTCTGCACAGCCCACAAGTTTCAACCGACCCCTCGCGTGCGTGTCCGAAATTTCCCCGGACCCGACCCGAACAGTTGTCACCGTTGGATCCGGATCATCCCCAAACATCTACAAAATATCACCGTTTTATTATTTGGCCTCCCCAGCCTATTCTTTCTGAACCGTCTGATTTCAATCGGAGGGACTAGATCACCCCTAACCTGATCCACCTGCTGCTATATAAACTGCCTAACCCTAAATTCTAGGGATTTGTCCCATCGAGCCGCCGCCAACCATTTTCCCATCGGGATCCATCCCTCATCCTTCCCTGTCCAATGAAGCCGCTGCCAGCCTCATCCTCCAAGGGGATCCACCCCGACTCTCTTCCAACAAACCACTGCAGGAGCTCCTCCGACTCGCAACCTCGCGCCTCGCCGCCGCCGACCACATCCAGTAGGCCCGTGCCGCGCCCCATCTCCCTTGCTCTCTTCTCTTCCTTTTCTTCTTTCTGTGATTCATCTCTCTGCTCTCTCTTCGCTGGGCAGGAACCCCATCCCTGGTCGCGTCCTCGACATGCGCGCCGTCACCCGTTCGTCCCTGATGGATCCGCGAAGCCGCCCGTACGGGACCTCGTCAGCCTCCTACTCCTCTGCCCGAACACCCCTGCCTCGGCCTCGCGACTCCCTCCTCCAGCTCCAGGGACCAACCATGGCGCCCCATGAAGCTCTGCACGCCGCAAGCCGCGACCTCCCCGTCGTCATCTTCAAGCTCACTACTGCCGCGTCCTCGACCTTCCTCGCCCGGATCCGCTGCCGCGCCATCCCGGAGTCTTCTTGCTGGAGTCCTTCCCCATGCCGCTGTGAGAGAACGGCTACACTGCCTCCGGCTCGGTGCACCTTGCCTCTGTCGTTTCCTGCTCATGACCGCCTCCAACCTCTCCAACGGCGCCTCGACCTTGCCACCACGTCGTTGCTCCGGCCAACTCCGGAAAGCCACCGGCGATCTGGACACCCAGGACGCCCCTGCCTCCTTCCTTGTTGCCGCCGAGTTCCCCTGCTTCATGCCTCTGCTCGCGCCGCTGCCAGATCGAGCGAGCGAGGAGAGCGCTCGCGTTGACCCTTCCCCGATTGGACCAATACAGACCGGCCCAGCGCGCCTCCTCCCGTGTCAGATCGCAGCCCAACCGGGCCACCTCACCATCGACTGGGCCTTGGCCTTGGTGAGCGCCCCAGTGCCTAGCAGATTCGGCCCATTCATTGTTTTTTTTCCTGCCTGTGAATTTAGCTATTTATCCAGAGTTTGCAGTTTTACAGGAACACCCTCCTGCTTCATGCATATAATAACGCATTAACCGTGCATCGGATTAAAACAAACTTAATATGAAACTTGCTTAGAATTTCATCTAGTTTAATAATATGCCACTTTCATCCATGTTTAACATGTTTAAAAGGTTGTTTGATTAAATTTGCTCCTATGTCATGTTAAAATGATTTAATTCATAACTAAATAACCGTAGCTCGGTTTTATATAAACTTTATATGTAAACGGGGTAGAAAAATGCCTAGTTTAACATGGTAGCATCGCTTTGCATGTTCAACAACTATAAAATATGGTTTAGGGCAGAACAGTACCAAACCTAATATATGCATATGGGGATTTACCGGAATTGTTGTTCGTTGCTTCCGGCCTCATTTAAACTTGACTAGATAGGTAGTTTTACTTTGCTTCACCTCTTGCCATGCTAGCAACATTTAATATTGTTGAGTACATAAACGAGATCGAACTAAATAAGTAATGTGGTGTTGAACCGTGCAGGTGATGCAACTGAGCTCATGGAGGAGCTTGATGAAGACCTTATTTCATTTTGATGTTTCGCTTCCTTTTGATCAGTAGTGGAGCCCAGTTGGGACGATCGGGGATCTGTGTAGCATTTGGGGTAGTCTTCTTTTATTTTGGGTTCCATGGTCGGACCTTGATTGTATCTGGTTGATGTAATGCTTTATTCATGTAATTGTGTGAAGTGGCGATTGTAAGCCAACTATGTATCTCTTTCCCTTATGTATTACATGGGTTGTGTGAAGATTACCTCACTTGCGACATTACTTTCAATGCGGTTATGCCTCTAAGTTGTGCTTCGACACGTGGGAGATATAGCCACTTCGAGGGCGTTACAGTTGGTAATCAGAGCCTTCGCCGACTTTAGGAGCCCCCTGCTTGATCGAATCATTGGCGTTGTTGAGTCTAGAAAAAAAGTTTTGAGTCATTTAGGATTATATATATCGGAGAGTTAGGAATTCGTTTTACTCCTCAGTCCCTTCGTCGCTCTAGTGAGGCATCCTGACGTAGAGTTTTGACTCTGCTCTTCTCAAATTTCACTAAAAAAATTAGGATCACGCGGGTATCTTGGAATCGTTCCGATGGTTTTGTGACAAGAACATTGTTCTTGGTGCCTCCTGACATTTAGGGGTTGTGGCAGTGTCCCGGGGAGTTGAGCTCCGAGGTGTTGTCGTCACAATTTTATCGTTGAGATTCTGGAATACCTGAGTTTCGCCGACATCGAAAATCTCTTTTATGCAGTTGTTGGTGAGATAACCTGGACGCCACCTAGTACTGGGGCGGGAGTTCGGGAGTATTGCCATAACTCGTATAACGGATGCTTTTCGAAGGTTGAGGTAAACGATTTTCGAAGGTTTCTTGGTTATGTGTTGAAGGATGGATACAGCTGGATGTAGGACTTGTGTAGTTTTGGGTGAGATATTATGCTTCCCCTATATCCCCAACACCTGATTGCATAACTGGAAAATTTCGGGAGTTTATAAGTGGGAATTCAAGTAGCTCTTAGGATATCTTTCCGACAGATGTATGATATGAAATTGGGGTTCGACATCTAGTGGTCCGCCTATCCACGGTTGGTTTTACAGTGGTCTCGTTGTGTCTTAAAGAGCCCTTGGCTATGCCGACTTGGGGACGCTTCGTATGTCATGTGCACTGCCTTGTATATGATGGTGCTGTACGATCGAGCCCGTGTAGGCCCCACCACGAAAACTTCGGACGAAATCTCTATCATATGTTTGTTCCGGCTTATTTTGCAAGTCAATCCTTTGTTTTGTTTTGAGTTGTGGTATTCGAGTTGCTTCGAAGTCAAGTGTTGATTCCATACCTTTCCTAAACGGTGTTCTTATACTCTGATGTGAATACCAATCCTTCATGGTAATCGAGATTGTCATGCCAATCTTGTTCAACTGGTGTGTATCTCTTCAAGTGGATCTGAGCACTTCAACATTCGCAAGATCAATTATCAGTTCTTCTCAGCGGTGTTTGTTTCATCCGCCCCAAGCTTGCCTTTCTTTTCCCGCCCTCCCACCCTTTTTTCCTATTGGACTCGGATTTCTTATTCAAGTATCCATCTTATTGATGTCAAGTCTCTCCATTCTTTTCCTTCAATGCTCTTATCCGGTGATTCTCATGAAGATACTAACGGAGCCTCAAGTTCATCATTATTCGTTATTTTTCTTCTCCGGTGGAACCAATTCAAACTTTTGGTGTTGACCATATCACTTTTCCCTCGTTTCTAATGCCTTCTCATACCGATGCACCTCTTAATTATTCACCTCTCGCTATTCAATTGTTCCGGAGTGCTCAAGATATCTCGAAGATTCGTGTTTCCACTCTACATTCGTTCAAGCTCTTTCGAGGATGTTATCTCATTCAAGTCATTTAATTCAACCGGTGCAACCTCTCTTTTAATCATTTCAACGGTGTTTCATTTGAGTGGGCCCTAACCCACAGGTCTTTTCCCAGGATCTTACCTGACTCTTCTTATTCTCCCGGAGCTTTTCAAATTCATCTCAAAGTTTGACGCAAGAATGAATTTTCATCAGTCAGATGTACTTCTCCAAGATCTGTCAAATTCTTTTCATCGTTGGTTCAACATTTCTAATTTTCATTCCAGAGTGCCTCAACAATTCATGGTGGTGTTTCTCATTATCATTCTCAACACTTGAAGACCGAAGAAGATTTCTCTCTCAATCTTATCCGTTCTCTCAAAGATTCGTGATTCTAGTTTGAGGCCATCCTCTCATAATTGTTTTGATTGTGGGAATTCTTTTCATCCATCTAGAGCATTTCATGAGTTATTTTCTCTTTTTCCTTCCTCCGGATCCCATCATTTCAGAAGACTTATTCATTCTCAGCCTTCAGCTATCATTTTCCAAATCCTTACGGTGGTTCGTTGAAGACCTTTCCAAGTTGGCGCCATATCTATCTTAATCCTTTTTCAACGAGAATAAGTAGTATGCTAAATCCGTTGCTTGTCATCAACCTAAATTGGTGAAGGATACGCATAACATAATCATTATTCTTGCTTTATCCAAATGATGGATTCGTTCTTCCGGAGTTTGTTCGCAATGACTAATTCTCGTTATCAATTGTTCTTCTTCTCTTTTTCCCGGAGTTCCAACCTTTTTCAATTATTTCACCACGGAGATTCATCTAAATCGGTACAAGGATTCACCTTGTGTTTTCAACTTCTCTTTCCTTCCATTTGATCATCCTTTTGTTACCGGAGATCTTCATGGAGGTTTTACATGATGGTTCACCAATGATTTAATTCCTTTTTCAAAGTGTTCATCGAGATTCTTTTCAGAGGAACTCAAGCATTCTTCATCTTGCAATCCGAGTGCAATTCTTTCTTCTGTATCATTAGAGGTGGTATTATGTCATTCTTGATAATTTGAGTTCATGTTCCATGATTCACATGTTGTTAAGAATGAGATATCATAAATCCATCAATCTCGTCATTGGAATTATCTTGGGTTATATTTCACCTCAAGCCTTCCCGAAGGATTGTTGCTATTTATGTTGCTCATGATGACCCAAGTTCTTCATTTATCCTCCTGGTGAAAAAAGTTTCTTGTTTCCTTGTTCTTATCATTCCAATCTACCGTTTCCGTCAGTAGCAGAATTTCTACTCAGTTTTGAGATGTTTTCCACAAGCCCACTTAAATCTTATCTTTTCGTTGTTGGTTTTCCAACAACTCCGTTCGACCTTTCGCTTAAGGATGCCTTTTCAAGTTCTTTATGACAGAAGTTGACATTTTCTTATCCATTCTTTTCTTTCAATTATCTATATTCTATTCTTTCATTCTGGAGGCATTGTGATGTTGTTCTTTTCACCCATCATCTCATTTTGTCAAAGATCATATTCTTTTCATGCCTATCCATTTAACCGGAGTGTTGTGCCCTTTTGCTCAAGTTCTTTTCGCCTTATCAAGCCTTGCACCTCCTTTCAACCGGGGTGCTGTCTGAGATCTTTCTTACCCTTGTTCCATTCATTCAATAGTTCCGTAGGCAGTATGTTGTGAATTCATCAAGTATCTTCTCATCTTACCAAGTTCTTATTCAATTCCTTTTCTTTTCAACCGGAGTGCTGCCCGAATTTGTTCTTTCTTGTTCCTTTATCCTAACAAAGTGTTTTCAACTTCGGCATCTTCGTTGTATTCTTTTTTCAAAATGGCTTAACCTTTTTCAAGGTTCTTTGGTTTCACTCATTTGTCAAAGAAGCAACTTAGTTTTACCTCTTCTCTTTCTCTTCCGTTTTCCCTCCGGTGCCATTCTAGATCTTGGGACGAGATCCTCTCGTAGTGGTGGAGTGTTGTAACGCCCCGAGACCATTGCGCCAGTTATCGTCCAGTTATTCGCTGTTGTTGTCTTGTCATTTGCTTGCGTGTTGCATCTTGCCATGTCATCATCCACATTGCATCATCATGTTTTCAAAACCTGCATCCGTCCGTGTTTCCCCCAGTTTCGTCCGTTGTCCGTTCTGAGCCCAAACGCACTTGCACGTGCCCGCGGCATGTCCAAGATAGTATTTTATAAGTGGTCGGAAAATGTTCTTGGTTTGGGTTGAAAGTTGGCGTGTGGTCTTATTATAGTGTAGATAGACCGCCTGTCAAGTTTCGTCGCATTCGGAGTTCGTCTGATAGCCCAACCGTTAAACTATAGTGGCATTATAGCCGGTCTAACGTAGGACGTTTTCGGTCTCCGGAAACGGTCGCCGGGCCTCTCTCTCTTCTCTTCTCTCAGCTCGAGCCCTTCTGCACAGCCCACAAGTTTCAACCAACCCCTCGCGTGCATGTCCGAAATTTCCCCGGACCCGACCCGGACAGTTGTCACCGTTGGATCCGGATCATCCCCAAACATCTACAAAATATCACCGTTTTATTATTTGGACTCCCTAGCTTATTCTTTCTGAACCGTCTGATTTCAATCGGAGGGACTAGATCACCCCTAACCTGATCCACCTGCTGCTATATAAACCGCCTAACCCTAAATTCTAGGGATTTGTCCCATCGAGCTGCCGCCAACCATTTTCCCATCGGGATCCATCCCTCATCCTTCCCTGTCCAATGAAGCCGCTGCCAGCCTCATCCTCCATGGGGATCCACCCCGACTCTTCCAACAAACCACCGCAGGAGCTCCTCCGACTCGCAACCTCGCGCCTCGCTGCCGCCGACCACATTCAGTAGGCCCGTGCCGCACCCCGTCTCGCGATTCATCTCTCTACTCTCTCTTCGCTGGGCAGGAACCCCATCCCTGGTCGCGTCCTCGACGTGCGCGCCGTCACCCGTTCGTCCCTGCTGGATCCGCGAAGCCGCCCGTACGGGACCTCGTCAGCCTCCTCTCCTCTTCCCGAACACCCCTGCCTCACCCTCGCGACTCCCTCCTCCAGCTCCAGGGACCAACCATGGCGCCCCGTGAAGCTCTGCACGCCTCAAGCCACGACCTCCCCGTCGTCATGTTCAAGCTCGCTACTGCCGCGTACTCGACCTTCCTCGCCCGGATCCGCTGCCGCGCCGTCCCGGAGTCTTCTCACTGGAGTCCTTCCCCATGCCGCTGTGAGAGAACGGCCGCACTGCCTCTGGCTCGGTGCACCTTGCCTCTGCCGTTTCCTGCTCATGACTGCCTCCAACCTCTCCAATGGCGCCTCGACCTCGCCACCACATCGTTGCTCCGGCCAACTCCGGCAAGCCGCCGGCGATCTGGCCACCCAGGACGCCCCTGCCTCCTTCCTCGTTGCCGCCGAGTTGCCCTGCTTCGTGCCTCTGCTCGCGCCGCTGCCAGATCGACCGAGCGAGGAGAGCGCTCGCGTTGACCCTTCCCCGGTTGGACCAATACAGACCGGCACAGCGCGCCTCCTCCCGTGCCAGATCGCAGCCCAACCGGGCCACCTCACCATCGACTGGGCCTTGGCCTTGGTGAGCGCCCCAGTGCCTAGAAGATTCGGCCCGTTCATTGTTTTTTTTCCTGCCTACGAATTTAGCTATTTATCCAGAGTTTGCGGTTTGACAGAAACACCCTCCTGCTTCATGCATATAATAACGCATTAACCGTGCATCGGATTAAAACAAACTTAATATGAAACTTGCTTAGAATTTCATCTAGTTTAATAATATGCCACTTTCATCCATGTTTAACATGTTTAAAAGGTTGTTTGATTAAATTTGCTCCTATGTCATGTTAAAATGATTTAATTCATAACTAAATAACCGTAGCTCGGTTTTATATAAACTTTATATGTAAATGGGGTAGAAAAATGCCTAGTTTAACATGGTAGCATCGCTTTGCATGTTCAACAACTATAAAATATGGTTTAGGGCAGAACAGTACCAAACCTAATATATGCATATGGGGATTTACCGGAATTGTTGTTCGTTGCTTCCGGCCTCATTTAAACTTGACTAGATAGGTAGTTTTACTTTGCTTCACCTCTTGCCATGCTAACAACGTTTAATATTGTTGAGTACATAAACGAGATCGAACTAAATAAGTAATGTGGTGTTCCGTCAATATGCAACGGAGTTGCATGTTGAGCTCCACTTAATTTGTAGGATTGTTTGTGCATTTTGCCATGCCATGCTTCGTTAAACCAGACATGCATCATACTTGGTTGTGCATCATGCCTTGTTCATGTGTTGGTTGTTTACTATGTTGTTTGCTCCTTTCCGGTGTTGCTTCTTCGGGTTGGTTCTGATAATGTCGCGTTTGTGAGGATTCGTTCGACTATGTCTGTTTGTCTTCTTCATGGACTCGTTCTTCTTCCTTGCGGGATCTCGGGCAAGATGACCATACCCTCGAAATCACTTCTATCTTTGCTTGCTAGTTGCTCACTCTATTGCTATGCCTATGCTGCGATACATACCACATGCTTTACCATGCCTCCCATATTGCCATGTTCAGCCTCTAACCCACCTTGTCCTACCAAACCGTTGTTTGGCTATGTTACCGCTTTGCTCAGCCCCTCTTATAGCGTTGATAGTTGCAGGTGAAGATGGAGTTTGTTCCATGTTGGAACATGGATATTTTGTTGGGTTATCACAATATCTCTTATTTACTTAATGCATCTATATACTTGGTAAAGGGTGGAAGGCTTGGCCTTATGCCTGGTGTTTTGTTCCACTCTTGCCGCCCTAGTTTCCGTCATATCGGTGTTATGTTCCCGGATTTTGCGTTCCTTACACGGTTGGGTTATAATGGGAACCCCTTGACAGTTCACTTTGAATAAAACTCCTCCAGCAAGGCCCAACCTTGGTTTTACCATTTGCCTCACCACCACCTACTTTTCCCTTGGGAGTCGCTCTCTCGACGAGGGTCATCTTTATTTTAACCCCCCCCCCCCCGGCCAGTGCTTGTCCAAGTGTTGGTCCGAACCGGGCAGCCTGCGGGGCCACCTCGGGGAAACTCGAGGGCTGGTCTTACTCGTAGCTTGACCTATCTGAGTGTGCCCTAAGAACGAGATATGTGCAGCTCCTATCGGGATTTGTCGGCACATTCGGGCGGCTTTGCTGGACTTGTTTTACCATTGTCGAGGATGTCTTGTAACCGGGATGCCGAGTCTGATCGGATTGTCTTGGGAGAAGGAATATCCTTCGTTGACTGTGAGAGCTTGTGATGGGCTAAGTTGGGACACCCATGCAGGGATTTGAACTTTTGAAAGCCGTGCCCGCGGTTATGGGTAGATGGGAATTTGTTAATGTCTGGTTGTAGAAAACCTAAAGTTTATCTTAATTAAAATGCATCAATCGCGTGTGTAACCGTGATGGTCTCTTCTCGGCGGAGTCTGGGAAGTGAACACGGTGTTGGAGTTATGCCTGACGTAGGTTGCTCTAGGATCACTTCTTGATCCTAGATTCTCGACCGTGCTTTTGCCTTCTCTTCTCGCTCTCATTTGCGTATTTTAGCCACCAAATATGCTAGTCGCTTGCTGCAGCTCCACCTCATACCTTTTACCCTTCCTATAAGCTTAAATAGTCTTGATCGCGAGGGTGTGAGATTGCTGAGTCCCCGTGACTCACAGATTACTTCCAAAACCATCTTGCAGGTGCCGTTGAACCGTGCAGGTGACGCAACCGAGCTCATGGAGGAGCTTGATGAAGACCTTATTTCGTTTTGATGGTTCGCTTCCTTTTGATCAGTAGTGGAGCCCAGTTGGGACGATCGGGGATCTGTGTAGCATTTGGGGTAGTCTTCTTTTATTTTGGGTTCCGTAGTTGGACCTTGATTGTATCTGGTTGATGTAATGCTTTATTCATGTAATTGTGTGAAGTGGCGATTGTAAGCCAACTATGTATCTCTTTCCCTTATGTATTACATGGGTTGTGTGAAGATTACCTCACTTGCGACATTGCTTTCAATGCGGTTATGCCTCTAGGTCGTGCTTCGACACGTGAGAGATATAGCCGCATCGAGGGCGTTACATCGAAGCTCTTGAGGAGCGTTTGTAGATCTTCCCCGCAGTGTACTGGATGCCGCAGAGTTTTACCGGGCTGAGGACGGGAGCTCAACGGAGAAGTTGTTCTGGTCTCAGTATACTGGGACCGAACACCCCGTGCCCTTGAGCGACCATCTGAAGCAGTTGGTCGAGCTTAACAAGGCGGCCGAACAGTCCATGAGGGGCCTTATAGTCCGGATGTGGCCTGGCGAGCCCCTGTCCGGCAGCTACTTCGGCCTGGTAAGGCGGCTTGTGGAAGCCTCCCCGCGGCTTGAAGTCATCAAGCGGTCCGTTGATACGTCTCCAACGTATCTATAATTTTTGATTGCTCCATGCTATATTATCTACTGTTTTGAATGTTTATGGGATTTATTATACACTTTTATATCATTTTTGGGACTAACCTATTAACCCAGAGCCCAGTGCCAGTTTCTGTTTTTACCCTGTTTTAGGGTTTCGAAGAAAAGGAAAATCAAATGGAGTCCAATTGACCTGAAACTTCACGGAACTCATTTTTGGAAGGAAAGAAGCCCAGAAGACTTGGAGTTCATGCCAGGGGACTTACGAGGTGGCCATGAGGTAGGGGGCGCGCCCACCCCCTGGGCGCGCCCTCCACCCTCGTGAGCCCCTCGTGGCCCCCCTGACGTACTTCTTCCGCCTATATATCTCCATATACCCTAAAACATCCGAGAGCACAATAGATCGGGAGTTCCGTCGCCAGAAGCCTCCATAGCCACCGAAAGCCAATCTAGACCTGTTCTGGCACCCTGCCAGAGGGGGAATCCTTCTTCGGTGGCCATCTTCATCATCCCGGTGCTCTCCATGACGAGGAGGGAGTAGTTCTCCCTCGGGGCTGAGGGTATGTACCAGTAGCTATGTGTTTGATCTCTCTCTCTCTCGTGTTCTTGATTTGGCACGATCTTGATGTATCACGAGCTTTTCTATTATATTTGGATGCTATGATGTTTCTTCCCCCCTCTACTCTCTTGTAATGAATTGAGTTTCCCCTTTGAAGTTATCTTATCGGATTGAGTCTTTAAAGATTTGAGAACACTTGTTGTATGTCTTGCTGTGCGTATCTGTGGTGACAATGGGATACCACGTGATTCACTTGATGTATGTTTTGGTGATCAACTTGCGGGTTCCGCCCATGAACCTTTGCATAGGGGTTGGCACACGTTTTCGTCGTGATTCTCTGGTAGGAACTTTGGGGCACTCTTTAAGGTTCTATGTGTTGGTTGAATAGATGAATCTGAGATTGTGTGATGCATATCGTATAATCATACCCACGGATACTTGAGGTGACATTGGAGTATCTAGGTGACATTAGGGTTTTGGTTGGTTTGTGTCTTAAGGTGTTATTCTAGTACGAACTCTAGGGCTGTTTGTGACACTTATAGGAATAGCCCAACAGATTGATTGGAAAGAATAACTTTGAGGTGGTTTCGTACCCTACCATAATCTCTTCGTTCATTCTCCGTTGTTAGTGACTTTGGAGTGACTCTTTGTTGCATGTTGAGGGATAGTTATGCGATCCAATTATGTTAGTATTGTTGAGGGAACTTGCACTAGTGAAACTATGAACCCTAGGCCTTATTTCCACGCATTGCAATACCGTTTACGCTCACTTTTATCATTATTTACCTTGCTGTTTTTATATTTTCAGATTACAAAAACTATTATCTACTATCCATATACCACTTTTATCACCATCTCTTCGCCGAACTAGTGCACCTATACAATTTACCATTGTATTGGGTGTGTTGGGGACACAAGAGACTCTTTGTTATTTGGTTGCAGGGTTGCTTGAGAGAGACCATCTTCATCCTATGCCTCCTACGGATTGATAAACCTTAGGTCATCCACTTGAGGGAAATTTGCTACTGTCCTACAAACCTCTGCACTTGGAGACCCAACAACGTCTACAAGAAGAAGGTTGTGTAGTAGACATCAAGCTCTTTTCTGGCGCCGTTGCCGGGGAGGTGAGTACTTGAAGGTATATCTTTAGATCTTGCAATCGAGTCTTTTAGTTTCTTGTTTTATCACTAGTTTAGTTTATAAAAGAAAACTAAAAAAATGGAACTGAGTTTGTCTCATACGCTTCATCTTTTTAATATCTTTCGTGAGTATGATTGAAAGGATAATTATGCTCAAGTGCTAGAAGAAGAGATCTATAAAATGTTTGGCACTAAATATTTGAATGATGAGCATGATTGCAATGTTGTTAGTATGAATTCCTTGAATATCCATGATGCTGATGATATGCAAAGCCACAAGCTTGGGGAAGCTATGTTTGATGAAGATGATATTTTTTGTCCCCCAAGCTTTGATGAGCAAATTTATTATGATGATAGCATGCCTTCTACTTATGATGATTATTGTAATGATACTTATGATATAAAAATTAGTGATTATATTTATAAAACTCGTCATGATTATGATTACCCCTTCTCTTAACATTACTCTTTTAATGTGGAAACAATTTATAGTATTCGAGTTTCCTATGATACTCCCACTATTCCGAATGGGAAGAATTTTGCCTATGTGGAGAGCAGTAAATTTTCTATGCTTGTAGATCATGAAAAGAATGCTTTAGGTGCTGGTTATATTGTTGAATTCATTCATGATGCTACTGAAAAATATTATGAGGGAGGAATATATGCTTGTAGGAATCGCAATAATATCAAGTTTCCTCTCTATGTGCTTAAAGTTTTGAATTTTTGCTTGCATTACCTTCCTATGCAAGTTGATTCTTGTTCCCATAAGTTTTTTGCTCACAAAATCCCTATGCATAGGAAGTGGGTTAGAATTAAATGTGCTAGTCATATTCTTCATGATTCTCTATTTATGTTTCAATTCCTATCTTTTATGTGAGCATCATTGACATCATCATGCCTAGCTAGGGGCGTTAAACGATAGCGCTTGTTGGGAGGCAACCCAATTTTAGTTTTGTTCCTTGCTTTTTGTTTCTGTTTAGTAATAAATATTTCATCTAGCCTCTGTTTAGATGTGTTTTTATGTGTTTAATTAGTGTTTGTGCCAAGTAGAACCATTGGGAAGACTTGGGGAAAGTCTTGTTGATCATGTTGTAAAAAACAGAAACTTTAGCGCTCACGAGAATTGCTGAAATGTTTATTTGGAGAGTGAAATTTATTTAATTCTTTTTGCATATCATTAACAGATAAATTCCTCAGGTCCAGCAATTTATTTGAGAATTTTATGAGTTCCAGAAGTATACGTTTGATCCATAGTTCTACAGACTGTTCTGTTTTTGACAGATTCTGTTTTCGATGTGTTGTTTGCTTATTTTGATGAATCTATGGCTAGTAAAATAGTTTATAAACCATAGAGAAGTTGGAATACAGTAGGTTTAAAACCAATATAAATAAAGAATGAGTTCATTACAGTACCTTGAAGTGGTCTTTTGTTTTCTTATACTAACGGTGCTTACGAGTTATCTGTTAAGTTTTGTGTTGTGAAGTTTTTCAAGTTTTGGGTAAGGATTCGATGGACTATGGAATAAGGAGTGGCAAGAGCCTAAGCTTGGGGACGACCAAGGCACCCCAAGGTAATATTCAAGGACAACCAAGAGCCTAAGCTTGGGGATGCCCCGGAAGGCATCCCCTCTTTCGTCTTCGTTCATCGGTAACTTTACTTGGACCTATATTTTTATTCACCACATGATATGTGTATTGCTTGGAGCGTCAATTTATTTTGTTAGGATTTTCTTGCTGTAATTTATAACAATGTTTTGCATCTTTTATTTCAATAAAAGTGGCATTGATAGCCTTTACTATGCCTATGTTACAAGTATACATGTTCCTGTTTGAAAACAGAAAGTTTACCGCTGTTGCAATAATTCCCTAGAAAAGTCAGAATGTGATAAAATGTTGAAATCTTTTTCATATTAAGCTCTGATAAATTTAATACAGTGGTAATTTTCTTTCATAATTTTTGGAGCTAGGGAAGTATGGATGTTGCTGCATTCTTTATAGACTGTCCTGTTTAGGCAGATTGCTGTTATGTTTGCATTGTTTGCACATGTTTGCTTCTTTAATGATTCTATTTGAGGATAGGACTAATAATTATGCAGAGGCATTTAGTATGCAATGTTGAATAATAATTTTAGTGATTTGCTACAGTAGAGTATGATAAGGTTTTTGCAATGGTTTATGCTAACTTATCTCACGAGTCCTTGTTGAGTTTTGTGTGGATGAAGCTTTTGAGATTTAGGGAGACCGTGATATGAGAGGAATAAGGAGACACAAAAGCTCAAGCTTGGGGATGCCCAAGGAATCCCAAGATAATATTTCAAGAAGTCTCAAGCATCTAAGCTTGGGGATGCCCCGGTTGGCATCCCACCTTTCTTCTTCAACAACTATCGGTTAGTTTCGGTTGATCCTAAGTTTTTGCTTCTTCACATGATGTTTGCTATTCTTAGAATGTCATTTTCTTTTGCTTTGCTTGCTGTTTGAATAAAATACCAAGATCTGAAATTATTTAATGTTAGAGAGTCTTCACATAGTTGCATAATTATACAACTACTCATTGATCTTCACTTATATCTTTCGGAGTAGTTTGTTATTTGCTCTAGTGCTTCACTTATATCTTTTTAGAGCACGGTGGTGGTTTTATTTTATAAGAAATAGATGGACTCTCATGCTTCACTTATATCATTTTGAGAGTTTTAAATAGCATGGTAATTTGCTTAAATAATCCTAATATGCTAGGCATCCAAGAATAGTAAAAACTTTCATATAGAGTATTGAATACTAAGAGAAGTTTGATGCTTGATGATTGTTTTGAGATATGGAGATGGTGATATTAGAGTCATGCTAGTTGAGTAGTTGTGAATTTGAGAAATACTTGTGTTGAAGTTTGTGATTCACGTAGCATGCACGTATGGTGAACCGTTATGTGATGAAGTCGGAGCATGATTTATTTATTGATTGTCTTCCTTATGAGTGGCGGTCGGGGACGAGCGATGGTCTTTTCCTACCAATCTATCCCACTAGGAGCATGCGCGTAGTACTTTATTTCGATAACTAATAGATTTTTGCAATAAGTATGTGAGTTATTTATGACTAATGCTAAGTCCATGGATTATACGCACTCTCACCCTTCCACCATTGCTAGCCTCTCTAGTACCGCACAACTTTTGCCGGTACCATAAACCCACCATATATCTTCCTCAAAACAGCCACCATACCTACCTATTATGGCATTTCCATAGCCATTCCGAGATATATTTCCATGCAACTTTCCACCGTTCCGTTATTATGACACGCTTCATCATTGTCATACTGCTTTGCATGATCATGTAGTCGACATCGTATTTGTGGAAAAGCCACCATTCATAATTCTTTCATACATGTCACTCATGCATCATTGCACATCCCGGTACACCGCCGAAGGCATTCATATAGAGTCATATTTTGTTCTAAGTATCGAGTTGTAATTGTTGAGTTGTAAGAAAAATAAAAGTGTGATGATCATCATTATTAGAGCATTGTCCCAGTGAGGAAAGGATGATGGAGACAATGATTCCCCCAAAAGTTGGGATGAGACTCTGGACCAAAATAAATAAATAAAAGAGGCCAAAGAAGCCCAAATAAAAAAAGAGAAAAAAGAGGCCATAAAAAAGGAGAAGGCCCAAATAAAAAAATGAGAGAAAAAGAGAGAAGGGGCAAATCTACTATCCTTTTACCACACTTGTGCTTCAAAGTAGCACCATGATCTTCATGATAGAGAGTCTCCTATGTTGTCACTTTCATATACTAATGGGAATCTTTCATTATAGAACTTGGCTTGTATATTCCAATGGTGGGCTTCCTCAAAATGCTCTAGGTCTCCGTGAGCAAGAAAGTTGGATGCACACCCACTAGTTTCTATTGTTGAGCTTTCATACACTTATAGCTCTAGTGCATCCGTTGCATGGCAATCCCTACTCACTCACATTGATATCTATTGATGGGCATCTCCATAGCCCATTGATACGCCTAGTTGATGTGAGACTATCTTCTCCCTTTTTGTCTTCTCCACAACCACCCTTTTATTCCACCTATAGTGCTATATCCATGGCTCACGCTCATATATTGCGTGAAGATTGAAAAAGTTTGAGAACATCAAAAGTATGAAACAATTGCTTGGCTTGTCATCGGGGTTGTGCATGATTTAAATATTTTGTGTGGTGAAGATGGAGCATAGCCAGACTATATGATTTTGTAGGGATAGCTTTCTTTGGCCATGTTATCTTGAGAAGACATAATTGCTTAGTTAGTATGCTTGAAGTATTATCAATTTTATGTCAATATGAACTTTTGTCTTGAATCTTATGGATCTGAATATTCATACCACAATTAAGAAGAATCACATTGAAATTATGCCAAGTAGCACTCCGCATCAAAAATTCTATTTTTATCATTTACCTACTCGAGGACGAGCAGGAATTAAGCTTGGGGATGCTGATACATCTCCAACGTATCTATAATTTTTGATTGCTCCATGCTATATTATCTACTGTTTTGAATGTTTATGGGCTTTATTATACACTTTTATATAATTTTTGGGACTAACCTATTAACCCAGAGCCCAGTGCCAGTTTCTGTTTTTACCCTGTTTTAGGGTTTTGAAGAAAAGGAAAATCAAACGGAGTCCAATTGACCTGAAACTTCACGGAACTCATTTTTGGAAGGAAAGAAGCCCAGAAGACTTGGAGTGCACGCCAGGGGACTTACGAGGAGGCCATGAGGCAGGGGGCGCGCCCACCCCCCTGGGCGCGCCCTCCACCCTCGTGAGCCCCTCGTGGCCCCCTGACATACTTCTTCCGCCTATATATCTCCATATACCCTAAAAACATCCGAGAGCACAATAGATCAGGAATTCCGCCGCCAGAAGCCTCCATAGCCACCGAAAGCCAATCTAGACCCGTTCCGGCACCCTGCCGGAGGGGGAATCCTTCTCCGGTGGCCATCTTCATCATCCCGGTGCTCTCCATGACGAGGAGGGAGTAGTTCTCCCTCTGGGCTAAGGGTATGTACTAGTAGCTATGTGTTTGATCTCTCTCTCTCTCTCGTGTTCTTGATTTGGCACGATCTTGATGTATCGCGAGCTTTGCTATTATATTTGGATCATATGATGTTTCTTCCCCCCTCTACTCTCTTGTAATGAATTGAGTTTCCCCTTTGGAGTTATCTTATCAGATTGAGTCTTTAAAGATTTGAGAACACTTGATGTATGTCTTGCCATGCGTATCTGTGGTGACAATGGGATACCACGTGATTCACTTGATGTATGTTTTGGTGATCAACTTGCGGGTTTCGCCCATGAACCTATGCATAGGGGTTGGCACACGTTTTCGTCGTGATTCTCCGGTAGGAACTTTGGGGCACTCTTTGAGCTTCTATGTGTTGGTTGAATAGATGAATCTGAGATTGTGTGATGCATATCGTATAATCATACCCACGGATACTTGAGGTGACATTGGAGTATCTAGGTGACATTAGGGCTTTGGTTGATTTGTGTCTTAAGGTGTTATTCTAGTACGAACTCTAGGGCTGTTTGTGACACTTATAGGAATAGCCCAACGGATTGATTGGAAAGAATAACTTTGAGGTGGTTTCGTACCCTACCATAATCTCTTCGTTTGTTCTCTACTATTAGTGACTTTGGAGTGACTCTTTGTTGCATGTTGAGGGATAGTTATGTGATCCAATTATGTTAGTATTGTTGAGGGAACTTGCACTAGTGAAAGTATGAACCCTAGGCCTTATTTCCACGCATTGCAATACCGTTTACGCTCACTTTTATCATTAGTTACCTTGCTGTTTTTTATATTTTCATATTACAAAAACTATTATCTACTATCCATATACCACTTGTATCACCATCTCTTCACCGAACTAGTGCACCAATACAATTTACCATTGTATTGGGTGTGTTGGGGACACAAGAGACTCTTTGTTATTTGGTTGCATGGTTGCTTGAGAGAGACCATCTTCATCCTACGCCTCCTACGGATTGATAAACCTTAGGTCATCCACTTGAGGGAAATTTGCTACTGTCCTACAAACCTTTGCACTTGGAGGCCCAACAACGTCTACAAGAAGAAGGTTGTGTAGTAGACATCATCCGTCTGCATCGAGGGTGCACGCATGGCTTTTTCCCGGGCGAAGGTGCACTGGGCGAAGCTGGACGCCGTGAAGCTGGTTAAGGAAGGGCCACCGGAGGGCAAGGAGCATCGCCGCCCCGAGAATTATTACGAGGGTGTCCTGGAGGGTTCCCGCTTAGTGGAAGATGAGTGTGCCAAGGATGTAATTTTTGAATGAACCTGCCCATGTGATCCTGTTACATGAAACGAGTTCTTTTGCGCTATGCGACGCTTTCTTAATTTAAAATATTACCTTCTGTGCGGTCGTTTATAAAATCTGAGAGTTTGCCAGTCGTCGGCTTCTGTCCCCATGTAACTAGTACTGGGGTGTTCGGGGTAAATATGAACACTCTTTACCCCAATTTTGGCTCCTTCAAGGGAGGTGCTCAGTGCAACGAACCAGGCAATCGGACTATAATGCTTTAACACTCTCACTTAGCCATAGAAGTCTATGATTTTAAATTTTTGGTGAAGCCCCTGGTATTCGGAAGGCCGAATTTGGGGCACTATACACGCCTAAGCCGGACAAGGCCGACTCCTCGCCCGAAGCAGAAAAAGTCTTTAAGGACTTGAGACCTCTCAAACAGCGACCAGTCTCTCGCCTTATCATGACAGTCAGTTTTTGGCTTTCTCTACTGAGGTGCTCGTCCGGAAGAACCGGGACACGATTGCAGTAGTTCTCCCACCGCTACCTTAGCCGATATAGCAGAACGTAAGGTACCAAAGCATGGGAGCCGGGCAACCCAACATTTGACCCAAGACATGATTCGGAGCTGATGCATACAATGCTATAAGTTCGCTGTCGAAAGTGTTCGGACTTCTTGCGCCGTATTACGGGGTAAACGAGAGCCCCTGGCATACTGACCGTACCCGAGCGTGCAGGTGCGGAATGTCGTAGATGGACATATAAGAGAAAGAGAAAAACTTAAATAATGCAATGACAGATTAATAATATGCATTGTTATTTGAATAATGCGTCGAAGCGTACTGGTACAAGTAGTGCAATAAGCTGAAAGTAGGACAATTCGAAATGTCCCATCCAAGGCAAGCAACGCATAAAGAGTGAAAAGCGGGTATATCAAGTATTACTAGAGACCACCTGGCGGTTCCCGTGTTCATCTTAGCTTCTTGCCGCCTCGGTTGTTGCTTCCGGAATGTGTCTGGTAGTCATACCGCCGGAAAGGCCTTCCGAAGAGTTAGGCCCTGAAAGAGAAAAGGAATGTCAAAGGTATACAGCCCCTGGTGTGGTTAAGCCACAATGCGGGGTGTGTCCTGATTGTGCCCCCGCCTATGTCCATGGTAATTTCAATGCGTAGTTATGTACGCGCGACACGAATTTCGCTGCTGCACGGGGACAGGGACGGGGGTCGAATTTCTAGGCGAGCGCAGATCACGCCAGGTGATCCTGTTGTAGATTATTCCGGACTCGCTTGAAGGTGTCCGGGGGCTGTAACGCCGAATGAGTGGTCTGTCTGAACAGGCTACTTTGTGCCTCTACTGCAAGGGCCGCAGTGTGCTCTTCCGTACGGAGCGAGCATTCTGTGTTTCCATTTACTGTTATGACCCCGCGAGGACCTGGCATCTTGAGCTTGAGGTATGCGTAATGCGGCACTTCATTGAATTTTGCAAATGTTGTCCGTTCGAGCAGTGCATGATAGCCACTGCGAAACGGGACGATGTCGAAGATTAACTCTTCGCTTCGGAAGTTATCCGGTGATCCGAAGACCACTTCCAGTGTGATTGAGCCTGTGCAATGGGCCTCTACACCTGGGATGACACCTTTGAAGGTGGTTTTGCTGGGTTTGATCCTTGAGGGATCGATACCAATTTTTCACACGGTATCCTGATAAAGCAGGTTCAGGCTGCTGCCACCATCCATAAGGACTCGAGTGAGATGAAATCCGTCAATGATGGGGTCTAGGACCAGTGCGGCAGATCCGCCGTGATGGATGCTAGTGGGGTGGTCCCTGCTATGTCTTGAGCTTGTGTTGGTTTTCCCCGAAGAGGAAGGGATGATGGAGCAGAGTAGCGTAAGTATTTCCCTCAGTTTTTTAGAACCAAGGTATCAATCCAGTAGGAGGCCACGCTCAAGTCCCTCGTACATGCACAAAACGATAGCTACTCGCAACCAACGCGATTAGGGGTTGTCAATCCCTTCACGGTCACTTACGAGAGTGAGATCTGATAGATATAATATATTTGGTATTTTTGGTATAAAGATGCAAAGTAAAAAGTAAAAGCAAAGTAAAAAAGCAAAGCAAGATTAAAGTAATGGAGGTTGATATGATGAGAATAGACCCGAGGGCCATAGGTTTCACTAGTGGCTTCTCTCAAGAGCATAAGTATTCTACGGTGGGTGAACAAATTACTGTTGAGCAATTGACAGAATTGAGCATAGTTATGAGAATATCTAGGCATGATCATGTATATAGGCATCACGTCTGTGACAAGTAGATCGAAACGATTCTGCATCTACTACTATTACTCCACTCATCGACCGCTATCCAACATGCATCTAAAGTATTAAGTTAAAAACAGAGTAATGCCTTAAGCAAGATGACATGATGTAGAGAGATAAATTCATGCAATATGAAATAAACCCCATCTTGTTATCCTCGATGGCAACGATGCAATACGTGCCTTGCTGCCCCTTCTGTCACTGGGTAAGGACACCTCAAGATCGAACCCAAATCTAAGCACTTCTCCCATGGAAAGAACTACCAAACTAGTTGGCCAAACCAAACGGATAATTTGAAGAGACTTGCAAAGATAACCAATCATACATAAAAGAATTCAGAGAAGATTCAAATATTATTCATAGATAGACTTGATCATAAACCCACAATTCATCGGTCTCAACAAACACACCGCAAAAAGAAGATTACATCGAATAGATCTCCACAAGAGAGGGGGAGAACTTTGTATTGAGATCCAAAAAGAGAGAAGAAGCCATCTAGCTACTAACTATGGACCCGAAGGTCTGAGGTAAACTACTCACACTTCATCGGAGAGGCTATGATGATGTAGAAGCCCTCCGTGATGACGACCCTCTTCCGGCGGAGCTCCGGAACAGGACCCAAGATGGGATCTCGTGGATACAGAAAGTTGCGGCGGTGGAATTAGGTTTTTGGCTCCTCTTCTGATCGTTTGGGGGTACGTGTGTATATATAGGAGGAAGAAGTACACCGGAGGAGCAACGAGGGGCCCACGAGGCAGGGGGGCTCCCTAGGGGGGCGCGCCCCCCACCCTCGTGACCTCCTCTTTTGTTCCTTGGAGCAGGGTCCAAGTCTCCTGGATCACGTTCGGTGAGAAAATCACGTTCCCGAAGATTTTATTCCGTTTGGACTCCGTTTGATATTCTGTTTATCCGAAACACTGAAATAGGCAAAAAAACAGCAATTCTGGGTTGGGCCTCCAGTTAATAGGTTAGTCCCAAAAATAATATAAAAGTGGGAAATAAAGCCCAATATAGTCCAAAACAGTAGATAATATAGCATAGAGCAATCAAAAATTATAGATACGTTGGAGACGTATCAGGCATCCCCGAGCTTAATTCCTGCTCGTCCTCGAGTAGGTAAATGATAAAAAGAGAATTTTTGATGCGGAGTGCTACATGGCATAATTTCAATGCAAATCTTCTTAATTGTGGTATGAATATTCAGATTAGAAAGATTCAAGACAAAAGTTCATATTGACATAAAAATAATAATACTTCAAGCATACTAACAAAGCAATTATGTCTTCTCAAAATAACATGGCCAAAGAAAGTTATCCCTACAAAATCATATAGTCTGGCTATGCTCCATCTTCACCACACAAAGTATTTAAATCATGCACAACCCTGATGACAAGCCAAGCAATTGTTTCATACTCTAACTTTTTCAAAACTTTTTCAATCTTCACGCAATACATGAGCGTGAGCCATGGATATAGCACTATAGGTGGAATAGAATGGTGGTTGTGGAGAAGAAAAAAGGAGAAGATAGTCTCACATCAACTAGATGTATCAACGGGCTATGAAGATGCCCATCAATAGATATCAGTGTGAGTGAGTAGGGATTGCCATGCAACGGATGCACTAGAGCTATAAGTATATGAAAGCTCAAAAAGAAACTAAGTGGGTGTGCATCCAACTTGCTTGCTCATGAAGACCTAGGGCAATTTGAGGAAGCCCATCATTGGAATATACAAGCCAAGTTCTATAATGAAAAATTCCCACTAGTATATGAAAGTGATAACATGAGAGACTCTCTACTATGAAGATCATGGTGCTACTTTGAAGCACAAGTGTGGTAAAAGGATAGTAACATTGTCCCTTCTCTCTTTTTCTCTCTTTTTTATATATTTTTTTATTCGGGCCTTTTCTCTTTTTTATGGCCTCTTTTTATTTGGGATTCTTTGGCCTCTTTTATTTATTTATTTTTGTTTTTATATTTTTCGTCCGGAGTCTCATCCCGACTTATGGGGGAATCATAGTCTCCATCATTCTTTCCTCACTGGGACAATGCTCTAATAATGATGATCATCACACTTTTATTTTTCTTACAACTCAATACTTAGAACAAAATATGACTCTATGTGAATGCATCCGGCGGTGTACCGGGATATGCAATATGACAATGATGGAGTGTGTCATGATAAACGGAACGGTGGAAAGTTGCATGGCAATATATCTCGGAATGGCTATGGAAATGCCATAATAGGTAGGTATGGTGGCTGTTTTGAGGAAGGTATATGGTAGGTGTATGATACCGGTGAAAGGTGCGCGGTATTAGAGAGGCTAGCAAAGGTGGAAGGGTGAGAGTGTGTATGATCCATGGACTCAACATTAGTCATAAAGAACTCATATACTTATTGCAAAAATCTAGAAGTTATCAAAGCAAAGTATTACGCGCATGCTCCTAGGGGGATAGATTGGTAGGAAAATACCATCGCTCGTCCCCGACTGCCACTCATAAGGAATACAATCAATAAATAAATCATGCTCCAACTTCATCACATAACGGTTCACCATACGTGCATGCTACGGGAATCACAAACTTTAACACAAGTATTCTTTAAATTCACAACTACTCAACTAGCATGACTTTAATATTATCACCTCCATATTCAAAACAATTATCATGCTTCAATCTTTTCTTAGTATTCAACACACTCAAAAGAAAGTTTCACATATTTTGAATACCAAGCATATTATTATTAAGCAAATTACCATGCTATTAAGGGACTCTCAAAATAATTTAAGTGAAGCATGAGAAATCAATAGTTTCTTTAAAACAAATCCACCACCGTGCTCTAAAAGATCTAAGTGAAGCACATAGAGCAAAATTATCTAGCTCAAAAGATATAAGTGAAGCACATAGAGCAAAACTAACTAGCTCAAAAGATATAAGTGAAGCACATAGAGCAAAACTAACTAGCTCAAAAGATATAAGTGAAGCACATAGAGTATTCTATCAAATTTTAGTTCATGTATGGCTCTCTCAAAAGGTGTGTACAGCACTGATGATTGTGGAATACTAAGACACAAAGACACGAATAATACAAGACGCTCCAAGCAAAGCACATATCGTGTTGGTGAATAAAAATATAGCTCCAAGTAAATTACTGATGGAAATGGACGAAAGAGGGGATGCCTTCCGGGGCATCCCCAAGCTTTGACTTTTTGGTGTCCTTGGATTATCTTGGGGGTGCCATGGGCATCCCCAAGCTTAGGCTCTTGCCACTCCTTGTTCCATGATCCATCAAAAGAATTCACCCAAAACTTGAAAACTTCACAACACAAAACTCAAAATAGAAAACTCATGAGCTCCGTTAGCGAAAGAAAACAAAAGACCACTTCAAGGTACTGTAATGAACTCATTTTTTATTTATATTGGTGTTAAACCTACTGTATTCCAACTTCTCTATGGATTATAAACTATTTTACTAGCCATAGATTCATCAAAATAAGCAAACAACACACGAAAAACAGAATCTTTCAAAAACAGAACAATCTGTAGTAATCTGTAGCTAGCGCAATATTTGGAATCCGGCGTTGACTGCCGTATCTTTGGTGTTATCGCTGTTATTGTGGCGCTTTGGTCTATTACGACGCTGCCTACCGTTAACGTCTTTGGTATCCGAGGTATCCGGATTCCTTGATGTGTTGTTGCTGCGAGCCAGCCAACTGTCCTCGCCCGCGTAAAAGCGGGTCATGAGTGTTGTGAGGGATGCCATAGATTTCGGCTTCTCCTGGCCGAGGTGGCGGGCGAGCCACTCGTCGCGGATGTTATGTTTGAATGCCGCTAGGGCTTATGCATCCGGACAGTCTATGATTTGATTTTCTTGGTCAGGACCGTGTCCAGAATTGTCTGGCCGATTCCCCTGGCTGCTGGGTTATGCGGCTCAAGTCATCAGCATCCGGTGGCCGCACATAAGTGCCCTGGAAGTTGTCAAGAAATGCATCTTCCAAATCCTCCCAACTGCCTATGGAATCTGCTGGCAAGCTATTCAGCCAATGCCGAGCTGGTCCTTTGAGTTTTAGTGGGAGGTACTTGATGGCATGTAGATCGTCATCACGAGCCATGTGGATATGAAGGAGGAAATCCTCAATCCATACAACGGGATTTGTTGTGCCGTCATATGATTCGATATTTACGGGTTTAAAACCCTCCGGGAATTCATGATTCGTAACTTCATCAGTGAAGTATAAGGGGTGTGCGGCGCCTCTATGTCGGGCTATATCCCGACGCAGTTCGTATGAGTCTTGTCTGCTGTATTTGGCCCGGCCGGGTTTACTCTTGGTGTATCCACGCGGCGATCATCGTCCCGTTTGGGCGCACGTGTTCGTGTCCCGTATATTGACCTTGCGATTTTTGCCTTGCTGTCCAAGATGTCTTGCAGGTCCTCTGTGTTTCCCTAGGCCTTAGTATCTTTGACTGAGTGGCGACGGGGTGCGGGCTGAACTTTGGTCTGAAACGCCTCTCTGGCTCGGCCGCGTAGTGGCCTGTCAGCCGCATTGTACACTGGTGAATGAGGTTTGAATGCTTCCTCCTCGAGGTGATGTAGCAACCTGCGTTTTGGGTAACTCTTGGACAGGCGCTCGAGTTCATGCTCCTTGGCCGCAAGGACTTCGGTCCACCTGTCTGCTAGCAAGTCTTGATCAGCTTGAAGCTGTTGTTGTTTCTTCTTTAGGCTATTTGCCGTGGCCATAAGCCGACGCTTGAAGCGCTCTTGCTCGACGGGGTCCTTGGGCACGATAAATTCGTCGTCGCCGAGGCTCGCCTCATCTTCGGAGAGAGGCATGTTGTCCTCCTCTGGTTCTCCATCTGCTGCCTGCTCTGGAGGGCTAGCTTGTTCGTCCTCCAGCTCCTCGCCGTGCTGGAGGGGATTGTTGTTGTCTTCGGCGCTATCCGGAGTGTTATTATCTCCTGTGCCGGTATCACTGCTCTTACTGTGGCGGGACTTAGAGCGGCGCCGCTGACGTTGGCACTTGGGTTGCTTCTTGGAGGGGTCATCCTCCGCTTTCTCCTTGCCATTGGCTTCTTTGGGGGTGTCCACCATATATATATATCATATGATGAGGTGGTGGTCCAGTGCCCCGAGGGCGGTGGATCCTGTTCGTCTCCGGCTTTGTCGTCCATACCGTCGAAGTCTTCGGAGCCGAAGTCAAGCATGTCGGTTAAGTCGTCGACAGTGGCTACTAAGTGGGTGGTGGGTGGGCAGCGAATTTCTTCGTCGTCCACATCCCATTCTGGCCGGACATAGTTAGGCCAAGGTTCTCCTGACAGGGAGAGAGACCTTAATGAATTTAGCACATCTCCAAAAGGTGAGTGCTGAAAGATATCGCGGAGGTGAACTCCATGATCGGCGCCCAGTCGGACTCGACGGGCACGGATACGAGCGGCTTGGAGTCCGTGGTCGAGGATGAATCCAGTGGTTCGGCAAGACGGCTCTCGTAAGGGGTGAATTCGGTATCCTGCTCTATCGCCGCTGAGAGTGCGGCCTCCATGGCGGGGTCCATCCCTCCGCTCTCGGATGGCGCGACTTGCTCCAGATTAAAGGCCGAAGTAGCTGCGGATGCAATCTCCCGAACACTGTCCGACGGTAGAGTTACATCTTGCTCGTCGTGACTGCGCGGCGCGTCCGGCATGGGATCGAATCCATCGAAGATCAAGTCTCCGCGGATATCGGTTGTGTAGTTCAAGTTTCCAAATCTGACCTGATGGCCAGGGGCATAGCTCTCAATCTGCTCCAGATGGCCAAGCAAATTGGCCCGCAGTACAAAGTCGTCGAATATGAAGATCTGTCCAGGGAGGAAAGCCTCACCCTGGACCGCATCGCTAGCGATGATCGAAGGAGCCATCAAGCCTTATGGTGGCACACAGTGGAACTCTCAATGAAAGCACCAATGTCGATGTCAAAACCGGTGGATCTCGGGTAGGGGGTCCCGAACTGTGCGTCTAAGGCGGATGGTAACAGGAGGCAGGGGACACGATGTTTTACCCAGGTTCGGGCCCTCTTGATAGAGGTAAAACCCTACATCCTGCTTGATTATTCTTGATGATATGAGTATTACAAGAGTAGATCTACCACGAGATCAGAGAGGATAAACCCTAGAAGCTAGCCTATGGTATGATTGTATGTTGTCCTACGGACTAAAACCCTCCGATTTATATAGACACTGGAGGGGGCTAGGGTTACACAAGGTCGGTTACAAAGAGGAGGTATACATATCCGTATTGCCTAGCTTGCCTTCCACGCCAAGTAAAGTCCCATCCGGACACGAGATGAAGTCTTCAACCTTGTATCTTCATGGCCCAACAGTCCGGCCAAAGGATATAGTCCGGCTGTCTGGAGACCCCCTAATCCAGGACTCCCTCAGTGAATGTTGCCACCATCAACTGCATACTCAGCTCATCATTCAGTCCTTCAAGAAACTTCTCCTGCTTCGCGGCATCTGTGGCCACATCATCTGGGGCGTAGCGTGCTAACTTGCTGAACTCATCCACGTACTATGCCACAGTATGATTCCCCTGGCGTAAGTTGCGGAACTCACGCTTCTTCATACTCATGGATCTAGTTGAGACATGTGCAGTGTGGATTGCTTGCTGAAACTGATCCCAAGTGACATTGGCCACGGGGAAAGTGGTGGTGTAGTTCTCCCACCATGAGGCTGAGGGTCCATCCAATTGATGTGCAGTAAATTGCACCTTCTCAACATCTGTGCAACCTGCGGTGGTCAGTTCCCTTCCAATCTTGCGGAGCCAGTCATCAGCAACAATCGGCTCGGTGCTGCTAGAGAACACCGGCGTATTCAACCTTAGAAAATGGGCTAAGTTGTCAACTGGGGTGGTGGTGATGGGTTGTTGTTGTTGTTGCCTTGGTGCTGGACTAGCAACTGCATCAAGGCATTCTGTTCTTGGATCAACTAAGTGAGCTCCGGCGGGAAAACAAATCCGGGGTCACGTCTCGGAGGCATCTGATAGGTTTAGAGGGGTGAAAACAGAATAGAGTAAGGTCTAAAGAGATATTTCACTACCCATATGCACATGAGACAAACATAATCAATTCAAACAAGATTCATACAATTGACCTAGCTACTATTACAAGATCTCGCAACGATTTCTAACTACTTGGAAGAATACTAATAGTGATATGGTGGTCGACTAAAATTTTTGATCGGTGGAAGACTCCATAATATCTGCTCCAGCTTCGTCTTCATAATCATCATCGCTGTCGGGGTCGAAGTTTGTGTCGTCTAGTATGATGTAGTCTTCAAAACGAATGTCCGCTCCATGCTCGGGCTTCACCACTAGTATTCCTAGATTCTTCTTCAAGTCTTCATTCTGCTCTAGTTGTACAACAATTTCTTCTTCATATCCATCATGTGTAGCCTTGAGTTCCTCTTCTAGCTCCATGTTCCGGGTCATCACCTTCTTCGTATCTATCATGTTAGCGCACATCTGGTTCTCATAACGACGAATGTGCTGGTTCAACTCCTGTATGTAGGCTGCAATAGATTTATCCTTCCCAGTGTGAATCATCTCCCATTGCTCATCTCAGCGTCGACATATCTGGTAGGTGGTGTCTTTAAGATCCTTGTTGTACACCTATCCTATGCGTCCAATGGCGATGTGGGCGGCCATGCTCTTTCCTAAACTCCAGGTTGGTGCATCAAAAGAAAACTCGATGGGCTCGATAATTGGTGCAAACGTCCTTCCAGGAACACGAACTTGAATCGTCTATCGCTCCTCTTCTGGTAAAGTGGTGGTGAAGGTTTCGGTGAATCTTGGTATGCCGATGTTTAGGTACCTAGTAACTTCCTTTAGGTGTCGTCCGAAAGGGGTGTCGTCATCCGGTTGAGTGAACTTGTTCCTTGGGTCCGACATCTATAGTGTAGAAATAGAGAAGAGTTAGAAATGAGTAGAGAAGAGTATCATATGGCTTTGTCTAGTGGTCGCGTCCTACAGTCAGCGTGTGCTCTGATACCATCTTGTAGCGACTCAATCCCAATGGACTGTAGTCTCTGTGCTTAAGTGTCATCCCGGGATCGGTATTGCTGACACACAGAGTACACAAGGATTTATAACAGAGTTCAATCACACACTTATTACATCGAGTGTCTCAAAAAGAGTACTTAGTACAATAATATGGCCGAAGGCCATCTAAATAACTTGCGGAAGCATCAAAGATAATTGAGTCCATCCAACTCCACGGCAAAACTAAGTGCACGACAATGACCTATCGCACCTTACTCTTTGTCTGAAAATTCTACAACATGATACGTTGTAGCCGTGTAGGTCAGCACATGGAATATGCTGGCAAGATCACACTATAGAGAATAATGATTCAATAAAGGCTAACACTACATGCATATTTGGCTGGTGGAGGCTCTAAGTTTAACATTTGCATAAAGCAAAAAAAATTCATACAACAAAGGAATAGATTTTATTTAACTACCAATTTTATATTATGATTGAGAAGGTTCCTCCAACTCATTCCCAAAATAATATTAATAACCCAACAAATTCATTATATAAAGTGATGAGATCAATCAATAATTCAAATACCAGATACTCAAGATGTCTGTAATCGGGAACACGGCTAACCATGATTAGTTTATACACTCTGCAGAGGTTTGCGCACTTTTCCCCCACAATACTCGACCACATCCATGATTGGATGATTGAGACATAGTCTTTCTGAAGCATTAACTCTTTACTCTGGATAGACAGTACCATCCTACTTTCCCCTACATCTGCTAGCCTACCACTAAAAGAGGTCACACAACTTACTCAACTATGCCAGAGCCCATAATGGCTTGTGGCTGCACACGGAAGTTTCTAGCATGAATAATCTTATGATCCCTTTGAGCTTGGGTGGCATTCCATAGGATGATCACATGGGTACTCCGGGATATCCTAGGACAACACTGGATTGCTCCAGGTGCCTGCAACCAGTCCACCCAGATGTGTATTAAGGTAGCCACCTTAAGTTTGCCTTAGTTAAAAATCTCTCACAACTTGCATGAATCTCACATACCAATCCCGTCTATGAGCATGGCTAAGCAATATGTAACAAAAGTATAATCCCGGGGTTGATAAAAGGATAATAGGTTCCTACCACATCAACTACTTAACCATAACCACATGTTCACAATTCTACTCATGCAAGGTTTGAGGGTTGAGACTAATGCAAAAAATTGGGTAATAAAGGGATATGATCAAAGTGTAACTTGCCTTGCTGACGATCGGAAAACCCTAGAGATTCGTAGTAGCAACCTTCGCACTCCAGGTACTCTATCATAAACAAACAATAGCATATATAAGCACTCCAGCATAAGATGCAGAGGTAAAACCAAATAAAAATATCTAAACATAAAGTTCAAATGAAGAGCTTTGATTTGCAAAACGAATCAATCAAATCGAAGATACGAAACTCAAATTACGATCAAAAGAATTTCAAATTCAAGTCTGTTTGAAACCAAATTTTAAACTTTCAAAAACATGTTCAAGTTGATTATCTGAATAGAGGGAAATGTAACAAAGAATTTGGCGTTGGTTTCGTTGGATTTGGATAAACGGGCAAAAAGTAGTGAGGGTTTAGAGATCAGGGACTAATCTGCAATGAAAAAAATTACAAATAGGTCCCTAGACAAAAATAAATGAAAAAAATCTATCGGACGAACGTCCGCTAACAGATACAAACGAACGAAAATGTTCGTTGACAGATCTAAACGAACGAACGTTCATTAACTAAACTAACCAAAAGAATAAACCGGGTTAAAAGAAAAATCGAAAAAAAACTGGGTCGGGCGGTTCGGTTTATACTGGTTCGGGTAGAGAAAACCAACGGCTACGGAAGACGGTGGCCGGGCGGTGCGGCAGTGGCGGGGCGAGGCTAGCGACGCGGGGCAGCAGCGGCGAGCGGCAGGCGGCGGCGCGGCTCGGCAGCAGCGGTGAAAGGCGGCAGCGGTGCGGCACTGCTCGAGGTGGCGGGTGGCAGCGGCGACTTGAGGGGAGAGGGCTGGGGTGGCGCCTTATAAAGGGGGTCGGGGGGCTCCGACTTGGGCAGGGGGCAGCGCGACGGCGTGGGGGCGTCGGACTCCGGCAGTCCGGCTCAGGCGCGGCGCGGGGAAGGCGTGGCGCGCTGGGCTGGCTGGGCTTCGTCCCAGTCGGTCCGAGAGGATTTTTTTAAATAATGTTGCGAATAAAAATCCAAATAAAATAAAATAAAAATCCTAAAATTCCAAAAACAATTTTCACTATTCCCTCCTAATATTTAGGACAACGTGAACATTTTTCTGGACTAAATGCAATTTTAAAAATGCAACCTTTTCCCTAATTTAATAAAATTCAACTGAATAAAATTTCAAATAAAAATCTAATAAACATAATTTTATTCAAAATTAAATTTCCAATATTTCCTAGCTGTTTTGGAAAAGTCATATTATCTTCAATCATTTATTTAAATTGAAATAATTGGAAAAATAATTTCGAATAAAATCACTTTGATCCAATTTACCAATTTTGAAAATTCAAAAATTGATTTTTGTGAAAACCTCCAACTCTCTCGATTGGTCCTTGAGTTGCTTAAGGCTTCTAGGATCAAAAGCCAAATAAAACAAATTCAAAATGCACAAATAATGGATGCATATTATGACCTAATGATTAGCATCCAAATTGAAAATTGGGATGTTACACACTGAGTGCACCAACCTTCTCTCTAGCAAGTAAACACTTCACGATGAATAGAGCAAAATAATGCACAGAAGGAAAATGCAAGCTAGTGGTAGTGACACTCGACACCCCTCTCTCATCTCCCACTGATAGAGTATGGTGAAAGTCCTCGAACTCTGCAGGACTAGGCTCTCTTATTTCCCCATCAGAAGGGATCAAGCATATATCAGAAAATTCAGTAAGGGGTATCTAACGGGTTTCCGCGTACAAATTAAACTGCACCTCAGGAGGGTTATTCCTACTTATGAAATGAAAACTTTTCACAAAGGAATTTGTAAGGATGTGATATTGTTCACACTCAGCTGCGATGAAGTCGGTGAGGCCAGCGTTAGCAGCAAATTGTGCAAACTCTTGATGGATTCCGGCTCCATCTGTGAAGGGGTTACGCGGCCATTCGCACGGGCACACTTCCGCCATCGTCCGAGTATGGAGGTATCTATCTGATGACTCCCCAATGACTCCCTTGGAGCTCTTCTTGGAAGCAAAATTCCTAAAGAAACTCATCTTTTTCCTATGAACAAAATTCTGAAATTTTTAGTCCACAAAATTTTTCTCAACAAAACTTCACAAGATTGATAGCAACTACTCATAGGGATGCATAGAGGCCATATCAAGCACTCAAACTATTTATAACTCTAAAAATTCAACATGCAAGCTCATCTACAGCAGCACCAAGGGTGGCTAATTATTCAAAATATAAACCACTAAAGCAAAAACTAATAGGACCAATGGAGGAGTCACATACCAAGTAGCAATCCCCCAAAACAGTTTTGGAAATGGGGCTTCAAACAAAGAGAACGAAATCCGTGGGTTTGGGAGCAAGAACATGAGAGAGAGAGAGAGAGAGCAATGGTGATTTTTTTCTGGAGGTAGGTGATGACATGGGCTAAAGAGATAAGTGAGGGGGGCCACGTAGGGACCACAACCCACCAGGGCGTGCCTAGGGCTACTGGCGCGCCCGGGTGGGTTGTGCCCACCTGGTGCACCCCCCCCCCCCTCTGATGTTATTTGCATCAAAAATTCAAAAATATTCAGGAAAAAATCATATTACATTTTCAGGGCATTCTGAGAACTTTTATTTTTGGGTCATTTTTTATTGCATGGAAATTCAGAAAATAGGGTAAACATGGGATTTTATTTTATTTAACTAAGAAAAACAAAAAACAAAAGGTAAAGACAGAAGGTAGTGGCTACTAAATTCATCAACTTCATACCTCTCAAAAATGGTCCATTAATAAGGTTGATCAAGTCGTATTAACAACCACTTTCGGTTAGCATGAAACCGAAGAACTTTCGTAAAACACTAAGTTACCGCAACGGGGATATGCACGTCCCCAACAATAAGCATTTCATATTTCTTTTTGGCAGTAGGTAGAGGTAGTTGAAAACTTCCAATAGTGATTGTTGGAGATTTTTTAATAACATTAATACCACACTTGGAATTGTTTGTTCGGAAAGTGCACCGTATGCCCATTACCATTGATATGAAAAGTGACCTTGCTTTTATTGCAATCAATAACAGCCCCTGCAGTATTCAAGAAGGTTCTACCAAGGATAATCGACATGTTGTCATCCTAGGGCATCTCAAGTATAACAAAGCCAGTTAAGATAGTAACATTTGCAACAACAACGGGCACATCCTGACAAATACCAATAGGCATGGCAGTTGATTTGTCAGCCATTTGCAAAGATATTTCAGTAGGTGGATTTTATTCAAATCAAGTCTTTTATATAAGGAGAAAGGCATAACACTAACACTGGCTCCTAAATCACACAAAGTAGTTTTAACATAGTTTCTTTTGATGGAGCAAGGTATAGTTGGTATTCCAAGATCTCCAAGTTTCTTAGGTACTCCATACTTAAAAGAATAATTAGCAAGCATGGTCGAGATTGCAGCTTCAGGTATCTTTCTTTTATTAGAGATGATGTCTTTCATATATTTTGCATAAGGGGCCATCTTTAAGATATCGGTCAAACGAGTGCACAAAAAGACTGGCCTAAGCATTTCAGCAAAGCGTTCAAATTATTCATCATCTTTCTCCTTAGTTGATTTAGGTGGCAAGGGCATGGGTTTTTGAACCCATGGTGCTCTTTCTCTTCCATGTTTTCTTGCCACAAAGTCTTTTTTATCATATCTTTTATTTTTAGGTTGTGGGTTATCAAGATCAACAGCTAGTTCTATTTCAACATCATTATCTGGTTCTTTATTGTTTGTTTGAGTATCTTCATGAACCTCATCATTATCTTTTTTTCATTATCACTTGGTGAGTGTTCATTTCCAGATTGAGTTTCACCATCAGAGATAGAAACATCATTATCAATATCAGGAGGCTTTTCTATTTCAAGTTTACTAGAGGCATGCAAAGTCCTATCATTTTTATTTTTCTTCCTATTTTTGGTAGGACTAGGTGCACTAGTATTAATTATTTGAGAGTCTTGTTCAATTCTTTTAGGGTGTCCCTCAGGATAAAGTGGTTCCTGAGTCATTTTACCTCCTCTAGTCATTACTCTAACAGCATGATCGTCGATATTATTATTCATTTCATCTAGCAACTCTCTTTGAGATTTAGGAACTTCTTCTAGTTGATTTTGAACCATAGAGGCATGTTTTCCTACACCTCTAACATCATTTGAGATTCCAAATAACAAGTCACTCAAGCGAGCAATCATATCAGAATTGTACAATTGTTTCATAACATTTGCATTGAAGTGATCTTGCTCTCTAATGTAATTATCAAACTCATAAAGGCATTGACTAGGATGCATATTATAAGGATTGTCATTATCATTGAATTTCATTAGAGAGTTTACCTCTACCACCTTGGGTGGTGGTGTTTCAAGCCCATGTATTTCTTCAATAGGAGGTGAATTTTTGACATCCTCGGCTTTAATACATTTTTCCTTCATACATTTCTTTGCCTCTTGCATATCTTCAGGACTCAGATATAAGATACCCCTCTTCTTCAGAGTAGGTTTAGGCAGTGGTTCAGGAAGAGTCCAATCATCATAATTTTTTAATATGTTATTCAATAGTTCCTCAGCTTGTTCAACAGTTCGTTCCCTGAAAACACAACCAACACAACTATCTAGGAAATCCCTAGAAGCATCGGTTAGTCCATTATAGAAGATATCAAGTATTTCATTTTTTTCTAAATAGGGTGATGAGGAAAAGCATTAAGCAATTGAAGAAGCCTCCCCCAAGCCTGTGGGAGACTCACTTCTTCAATTTGCACAAAGTTAAATATTTCCTGCAAGGCAGCTTGTTTCTTATGAGCAGGAAAATATTTTTCAGAGAAGTAACAAATAATATCCTGGCGACTACGCACACAACCAGGAGCAAGAGTATTATACCAAATCTTAGCATCACCCTTTAATGAGAACGGAAATAATTTGAGAATATAATAGTAGCAAATATTCTCATGGTGAGCAAATATGGTGGCTATATCATTTATTTTAGTGAGGTGTGCCACAATAGTTTTAGTTTCATAACCATGGAATGGAACAAATTCAACCAAATTAATTAACTCTGGGTCGACATAGAATTCATAATCCTTATCATCTACAAAGATAGGTGAAGTAGCAAACTTCGGATCACATTTCATTCTAGCATTCAAGGATTTCTCTTTCAGTTTGCATAATCATTTCTTGAGATTATCTCTATCATTGCAAGCAAGAAAGTTTGTAGTTGTCTCCTCATCCATTACATAACCTTCCGGCACCTTAGGCAATTCATATCTAGGAGGACTAGGTCTAATACGTGTTTCAAGATTTTCAATTTCAAGTACTTCATCAGTTTCAATAATTTTATTCTCTTTAGCTCTAGCAATTTGTTCATCAAGAAAATCACCTAGTGGCACACCATCATCAAGTAAGGTACTAGCATCATCATAAGCACTATCCATAGCAGAAGTAGCATCATCAATAACTTGCGACATATTAGAATTAATAGCTTGTGGTGGTGTTGCAAGTTTACTTAAAATAGAAGGTGAATCAAGTGTAGAGCTAGATGGCAGTTCCATACCTCCCTTCGTCTTAGAGGGAAATATCTTAGTCTTGGTGTCCTTCAGATTCTTCATAGTGATAAATTGATAATGATCCCAAGTGACTCAACAAATATACCTATGCTCCCCAGCAACGGCGCCAGAAAAATTTCTTGGTAACCCTCAAGTATAGGTGATCGCAACAGTTTTCGAGTGTAGAGTATTCAACCCAAATTTATTGATTCAACACAAGGGAGGCAAAGAATATTCGCAAGTATTAGCAGTTGAGTTGTCAATTCAACCACACCTGGATATGAATTATCTGCCGCAAAGTAATTAGTAGCAAAGTAATATGATAGTCTTGATAGTAGTAGCAATAGCAATAGTAACAGTAACAGTGATAGCAATGATTTTGTAGCAAGTGTAACGGTAACAGTAGCAGTAGTAAATTAGCAAGAACAATATAAGAGAAATTCGTCGGCATTGGATCGGTGAATTCGTTAGATGATATTCATCATATAATAGTCATAACCTAGGGCGATATGGCACTAGATCCAGTTCATAAATATAATGTAGGCATGTATTCCGTAAATTGTCATACGTGCTTACGAAAAGAACTTGCATGACATCTTTTGCCCTACCCTCCTGTGGCAGCGGGGTCCATATGGAAACAAAGGGATATTGAGGCCTCCTTTTAATTGAGAACCGGAACAAAGCATTAGCACATAGTGAATACATGAACTCATCAAACTACGGTCATCACCAGAAAGTGTCCTGACTACTGTCACTCCGGGGTTTACGGATCATAACACGTAATAGGTGACTATAACTTGCAAGATTGGATCTAGAACATAGATATAATGGTGATAACATAAATGGTTCAGATCTAAAATCATGGAACCTGGGCCTAAAATGACAAGTAATAAACATGGCAAAGTCATAGCAACATCAATCTTAGAACATAATGGATACTAGGGATCAAGCCCTAACAAAACTAACTCAATTGCATGATGAATCTCATTCAACTCCTCACCGACTAGCGAGCCTACGAACGAATTACTCACTCCCGGTGGGGAGCATCATGGAATTGGCGATGGAGAAGGGTTGGTGATGACGAAGATCGAAGATCCCCCTCTCTGGAGCCCAAAATGGACTCCAGATGTGGCCTCCCGATGAAGAATAGGTGGCGATGATGGCTCTAACTTGTGAAACGCGATAATTATTTCTCCCTGATTTTTTCTCCAAAAATAGGATTTTATAGAGTTGGAATCAGGGTCCGTGGGGCCACCGGGTGGGCACAACCCACCTGGGCGCACCGGGAGGGGGCGCGCCCTGGTGGGTTGTTCTCACTCAAGGGCCCCCTCCGGTGGTTCTTGGCTCCAATATTTTTCTTTTATTCCATAAAAATATCCAAAAAGTTTCATGTCATTGTGAGAACTTTTAATTCTGCACAAAAACAACACCATGGTAGTTCTGCTGAAAACAACGTCAGTCCGGATTAGTTTCGTTCAAATCATGCAAATTAGAGTCCAAAACAAGTGGAAAGCATTAGTAAAAGTAGATACGACGGAGACGTATCACATACACACTCTCCCCTACATTACCGAGGACGAGGAGTGAACTTGGTGGTGGAGGGGCCAGGCCATGTTAAGTGTAGCCCAATGTAGGGCTAAGTTATTTGTAAGGGCGCTACTAGTAAGCCCTAATATTAATATCTATCTATGTAATGTGTGTGTTCTATATATATTAAGGGAAAATATCAAGGGATATCTATCTATGTAATGTGTGTGAACTTGAATTTTATATTAATGTGATTTTCTATTGCTTGTAAGTAGTCATTCATGTGATTGAGATTAGTGTTGACCATTGCAAACATTAGGATAGCGGCTGCTCTAGAATCTCCATTTTATCTTGAACAAAAAGGGTTTGAGATTGATTTGTTTTGGTTAAACCAAACCAATCCAGTAAGATCCCACACCAAAACAGGAGCTCAATCCGTTTCAACCAAACCAAAGCAGCCAAACATGAAAACAATGGTTTCAGCCCAAACTATTCCTAGGTTTACATTGGAAGATTTTAAAAAGAAGAAAAAGAAAAAGAAAAAAAAAAGAATATTTGGCGCTCATTTGAAATAGAAATTAAATTTAAATGTTACAACAGATATTGGAAAATAGAAAGAAAAAAGGAAAAGAACAAGCTACACACCTCGTGAGCCGAGTAGATGGCCAAATTTGAACTTGTGCCAAATCCTTCACTATTTCTAGAGATTTACATAAAGTAATTCAAATTTAAATTGCAAGTGTGTTGTATTTTATTGCCAAATCCTTCACTATTTATAGGGTTTTGTGCGAAGCAAGTACTAGAAATATGGTGAAAATTGCAAAAGAAATTTTTGCATCTTATTTGTGCCACTTGCTTCAAAAAAATCCTCTTTTGGCAGTTGAGAAATGATTTTTATTGTAACAAAAAATTGGAAACTGCCTCTTTTGGAAGCTAACTTTTTAGTGTTGTTTTAATATAATTCTCTAAAAATCGTGAGGCAAATTTTATTAAACAATGATGTCATATAAGGATTTATAGACATTTCAGTACTGGAGTTGGACCAACAGGAAATTCATTAGGAATTTCTAATGAAGTCCTATATATTAAATATAGATTTAAATCAAAAATACATAGAAAAGCTTCATGTATAATTATGAAAATTGGCTATTAAATAGTCCTGCAGATATGATGAATTTAGGAACTTGAATCAACTCAACTGGATATGAAATGAATGTTCTATGAATTTCTAAAATTGACTAGAAATGAAAAAGGGTATTCGACACTGTGCAGGTAGGTTGAACAGGCCAACCCAATTACATAAAACACCCACCGAGGCTCTTGAGCAGATACGCACACATGTCGCACTGGCTCAGCCCATGGGCTGGGATACGATGTCGATGGCGCACTTTTGAGGTCCCACTCGTTAGGACGTCATCCAAGTAACGGTCAATGGACTTTGACCCAACAGAATGCTTCGTTTAGGCATTTGAGAGGCTGGAGCCAAAGGAGGAGGGAAAAAGGGAGGAATGTTAACATGGCGGGGCAAAACTGAGTAGAACTAAGGAACCAGGGGCACGAAAATAGAAATCCTTTGTAATTATAGCGCAGATCATAAACCTTAATCACAAACATGAGATAAATAATAAGTTGCCTCCAGGGCATATCTCCATTATGCCCCTGCCAAGAAAATGGATAGTTCTTCCACTCATAGTTCATACAATCTATGCTATCAAGCATTCCTGGAAAGCATCTCGATTCATTGATTGCCAACAGCCGGGTTGTATCCGCAGCATTTGGTTCTCTCAAGTACTATGGACCAAACACTACAACCACAACTTTGCAAAACTTTTACAATGGCACAAGGGATGCAGACTCATTCATGCGGACATACTCATCCACAAGATCGCCGGGAATTTCGTATGCAAGTATACGAACATCTGTAGTACATTTCTGATAAGAGGAGAAGCCAACCTTTCCAAGGGTATCATGCTTGCATTTAAAGCAATCATCATACTACCACTACTGCAGGATGTTGCTAACGCGACACTACAATCAGAGACCCTTCGACGAAACTGTGTGCCATGCAATAATCGCAAACGGTGGTGTAAAAGAACTGTCAAAAAAGGTGCAAAATGTTTGCGATGGCGGAGCCATCAAACACGGTTCAGATTTAAGTTGCGTGTGCGATCCAGAGCATACGGTTCAGTCCAATGAACTATTTGCGATGAGGCGGAACAAAAGAAACGGGCAGCCTGATGTAGGCGTGTGCGATATAGAGCATACGGTTCACTCGAATGAACTGTTTGTGATTAGGCAACACAAAAGAAACGGTTAGCCAGATCAAGGTGTGTGTGATTGAGGGCATACTCTTGAGAAGGATTAACTGTTTGCGATTAGGCAACAAAACAGAACGAGTCAGCCAGATCAAAGTGTCTGCAATTGATGGCATACATTTCACATGGATGAACTATTTGCGATTAGCCACAACAAACTGAAGCAGTTAGATAGATCAACGTGTGTGCGCTAGACGGGCACACACATTCTAATTAAAAGAAGCGTGCGTGATGGTAAAAACGAGCGCGCACGGTTGTTGGAACAAGACGTGTGCTGACATTGCCTATTGTGGTGCACCCTAAGGTGCAAACGCCACGTACGCGGCCAAGAAGGCATACATGCCCACGTTACGCCTTCCGGGAATAGTGCCGCACTTATAACCATCAGTAAATTTTAAGCATGCATCCCGTCACAATTTTTTTAGAAGAACAAGGAGGCCGCATCCCGTCACATTCCAAATTGCAAACCTGTTCACGCCGATCAAAACCTAAACGGTTTCCCACCTAGGAGTGTATTACTACTCAGTTATAAATACTACTACTCCAAGATGACTGCACATTCCTCCTCAACTCCTCATCCACAAAAACAAACAAGTCATTCATCATCGTTCCCTTCCGTCTACCATGGCCAGAGTGAGTTCTAGGTCGAGAGATTGCCACCAGGGAGAGGCGAGCCTGGAAGCGGAAGCACGAGAGATGTACCGCCTCGCCGTGAAAGCAGCCAACATGTCCCGCCGCACGGCTATAGCAGTGATATGTCTCCAACGTATCTATAATTTTTGATTGTTCCATGCTATTATATTATCTGTTTTGGATGTTTAATGGGATTTCATATACCTTTTTATATTATTTTTGGGACTAACCTATTAACCAAAGGCCCAGTGCAAATTGTTGTTTTTTGCCTATTTCAGTGTTTCACAGAAAAGGAATATCAAACGGAATGAAACCTTCGGGAGAGTTATTTTTGGAACAAAGGTGATCCAGGCGACTTGGAGTGGACATCAAGAAAGAAGTGAGGAGGCCACGAGGCAGGAGGGCGAGCCCCCCACCCTCGTGGGCCCCTCGCAGCTCCACTGACATACTTATTCCTCCTATATATACCCATATACTCCGAAAACATCCAGGAGCACCACGAAACCCTATTTCCACCGTCGCAACCTTCTGTACCCGTGAGATCCCATCTTGGGGCCTATTCCGACGCTCCGCCGGAGGGAGAATCGATCACGGAGGGCTTCTACATCAACATCATAGCCTCTCTGATGATGTGTGAGTAGTCTACCACAGACCTTCGGGTCCATAGTTATTAGCTAGATGGCTTCTTCTCTCTCTTTGGATCTCAATACAATGTTCTCCTCGATTCTCTTGGAGATCTATTCATTGTAATTCTTTTTGCGGTGTGTTTGTCGAGATCTGATGAATTGTGGGTTTATGATCAAGATTATCTATGAACAATATTTGATTCTTCTCTAAAATCTTTTATGCATGATTTAATATCTTTGCAAGTCTCTTCGAATTATCAGTTTGGTTTGGCCTACTAGATTGATCTTTCTTGCAAAGGGAGAAGTGCTTAGCTTTGGGCTCAATCTTGCGGTGTCTTTTCCCAGTGACAGCAGGGGCAGCAAGGCATGTGTTGTATTGTTGCCATCGAGGATAAAAAGATGGGATTTATATCATATTGCTTGAGTTTATCCCTCTACATCATGTCATCTTGCCTAATGCGCTACTCTATTCTTATGAACTTAATACTCTAGATGCATGCTGGATAGCGGTCGATGTGTGGAGTAATAGTAGTAGATGCAGAATCGTTTCGGTCTACTTGTCGCAGACGTGATGCCTATATACATGATCATGCCTAGATATTCTCATAACTATGCGCTTTTCTATCAATTTCTCGACAGTAATTTGTTCACCCACCGTAGAATTTGCTATCTTGAGAGAAGCCACTAGTAAAACCTATGGCCCCGGGGGTCTATCTTCCATCATATTATTTTCCTATCAACTTGCTATTTCTATTTTGCAATCTTTATTTTCCAATCTATACAACAAAAATACCAAAAATATTTATCATATTATCTCTATCAGATCTCACTTTCGTAAGTGACCGTGAAGGGATTGACAACCCCTTTATCGCGTTGGTTGTGAGGTTCTTATTTGTTTGTGCAGGTACTAGGCGACTTGCGTGTTACCTCCTACTGGATTGATACCTCGGTTCTCAAAAACTGAAGGAAATACTTACGCTACTTTGCTGCATAACCCTTTCCTCTTCAAGGGAAAACCAACGCATGCTTAAGAGGTAGCAAGAAGGATTTCTGGCGCCGTTGCGGGGAGATTTGCACCAAGTCAAGTCGATATTTGATCTCCCGACAACTAGCCATTTCTGGCACCGTTGCCGGGGAGGTTGCATCAAGTCAAGACATACCAAGTACCCATCACAAACTCTTATCCCTCGCATTACATTATTTGCCATTTTCCTCTCATTTTCCTCTCTCCCACTTCTAAAATGATTTTCGAAAACCTTTGCCTTTTCTTCGCCTTCTTACCGTATGTATCTTTGTTTGTGTTTCCATGTGCCTTCTATTTGCTTGCATCTTTGCTTGCTAAAAATCTATTGATATGGATCGACTTAAAGTGTTCTGCTTGGATCATCTTCGATCCTTATGCACTCGTGCTGAAACCCCAACAAGCCTAGTTGATGGGAAATCTTTAGATCAGCATGCTCATTTTGTGCGTCGTCGTTTGTCCAAAAAAGGGAGACTCTTATGGGATCGAATAAACATATTGTTGTGTTATGCTTGGAATCTTTGTGAAATTTATGATTTTACTTGTTGCTCTAAGAACCCTAAAAAGCACTTCCCCTACCTGTGTGAGTTTAATGATAATGAAATCTTATCTTCTTACGCAAAGGGTGTTTATAGTTACTACGATATCGAACAAATTGAAGAATTTGTTGCTTTTAAGGGTGCTTATGAAGTTGCTTATTTGATTAAAAAGTATGATATTACTCTCTACGAATATGGAAATTTTGACATACTTAAATATTTCTATGAAAACTATGCTCATAATGTTTATGTCAAAGAATTTATTGAAAGAATGACCGTTGCTTGGGAAGAAAATAAAGATATGCATTAATCTATAGATAATTATGATTCCGATGATTTGATTGAAATATCCCTTGATGAACATGATGCTTGCTATTCTTGTGGCCGTGATGCCAATATTTATGAAGATGAGTTTGCTATAGTTCCTTATGTTAAAAATGAGATCGTTGCTATTGCACCCATACTTGATAGTTCCTTCGATGAAAAGCATGATTGCAATGATGTTATCATAAATTCTCTTAATGTCAATTGTGTTAATGATATGCAAAACCTCAAGCTTGGGGATGCTAGTTTTGCTATGACTACTATTTGTTGCAATGATCATGACTGGGGTGATTCTTCTTTTGATCTTGAAAATTTATTTAAGCCCCATGATGAATATGAGATTGATAATGGTGTTTGCAATATTATTGAAAGTGGGTTTGGAAGAGTGTCAACTTTATATCCCACATATTTGGAGAATGTTCAATCTTATGAATTTTTTGATAAAAGTGGGTTTGGAGAGGTCATGACTTTAATTAATGTTAATCCCACTATTTTGGAAGAGTGTCAACTTTGCATGCATGTGGATCGTGTTGAAGATATTTTATGTGACATCTATTTTGTTGAATTTTCTTATGATCCCACATGTAATTATTATGAGAGATGAAAATATGATTGTAGAAATTTTCATGTTACTAAATCACCTCTCGTTATGTTGAGATTGCTATTGTTTCTTTCCGCTTCCTTGCATATGCTAGTTTTTGCTTGCTATGATAATGTGTTTGCCTATAAGATGACTATGTATAGGAAGTATGTTAGACTTAGATGTGTTTTTCATGTGTTTCATGATGCTCTCTTTGTGCTTCAATTCTTGTCTTTCATGTGAGCATCATTGAAATTATCAATGCCTAGCTAGGGGCGTTAAACGATAGCGCTTGTTGGGAGGCAACCCAATTTTGTTTTTGTTCCTTGCTTTTCGTTCTTGTTTAGTAATAAATAATTCATCTAGCTTCTTTTTAGATGTGGTTTTATGCTTTTAATTAGTTTTTGTGCCAAGTAGAACCTTTGGGAAGACTTGGGGGAAGTTTTTGCGATCTTGCTGTAAAAAACAGAAACTTTAGCGCTCACGAGATTTGCTGCCATTTTTTACTGTAGAGTGAGATTAGCTTGGTTCTTTTTTAATAGATTAATAGACAAATTCCTCAGGTCCACCAGTTTATTTATGAATTTTTGGGGCTACAGAAGTATTTGAAACCTACAGATTACTACAGACTGTTCTGTTTTTGATAGATTCTGTTTTTCGTGTGTTGTTTGCTTATTTTGATGAATCTATGGCTAGTATCGGGGGGTATGAACCATAGAGAAGTTGGAATACAGTAGTTTTAACACCAATATAAATAAAGAATGAGTTTATTACAGTACCTTGAAGTGGTGGTTTGTTTTCTTATACTAACGGAGCTCATGAGATTTTTTGTTGAGTTTTGTGTTGTGAAGTTTTCAAGTTTTGGGTAAAGATTTGATGGATTTTGGAATAAGGAGTGGCAAGAGCCTAAGCTTGGGTATGCCCAATGCACCCCAAGGTAAAATTCAAGGACAACCAAAAGCCTAAGCTTGGGGATGCCCCGGAAGGCATCCCCTCTTTCATCTTCGTCCATCGGTAACTTTACTTGAGGCTATATTTTATTCACCACATGATATGTGTTTTGCTTGGAGCGTCTTGTATGATTTGAGTCTTTGATTTTTAGTTTACCACAATCATCCTTGCTGTACACACATTTTGAAGAGACACACATGAATCGGAATTTATTAGAATACCCTATGTGCTTCACTTATATCTTTTGAGCTAGAAAATTTTGCTCTAGTGCTTCACTTATATCTTTAAGAGCACGGTGGTGGTTTTATTTTATAGAAATTATTGATCTATCATGCTTCACTTACATTATTTTGAGAGTCTTTTATAACAGCATGGTAATTTGCTTCGGCCATAAAATTATTCCTAATATGATAGGCATCCAAGATGGGTATAATAAAAACTATCATAAAAATTGCATTGAATACTATGAGAAGTTTGATACTTGATAATTGTTTTGAGATATGAAGATGGTGATATTAGAGTTATGCTAGTTGAGTAGTTGTGAATTTGATAAATACTTGTTCTAAAGTTTGTGATTCCCGTAGCATGCACGTATGGTGAACCATTATGTGATAAAGTTGGAGCTTGATTTATTTATTGATTGTCTTCCTTATGAGTAGCGGTCGGGGACGAGCGATGGTCTTTTCCTACCATTCTATCCCCCTAGGAGCATGCATGTAGTACTTTGTTTCTATAACAAATAGATTTTTACAATAAGTATGTGAGTTCTTATGACTAATGTTGAGTCCATGGATTATATGCACTCTCACCCTTCCTTCATTGCTAGCCTCTCTAATACCGCGCACCTTTCACCGGTATCATACACCCACCATATAACTTCCTCAAAACAGCCACCATACCTACCTATTATGACATTTCCATAGCCATTCCGAGATATATTGCCATGCAACTTACCACCGTTCCGTTTATTATGACACGCTTCATCATTGTCATATTGCTTTGCATGATCATGTAGTTGACATCGTATTTGTGGCAAAGCCACCTTTATAATTCTTTCATACATGTCACTCTTGATTCATTGCTCATCCCGGTACACCGCTGGAGGCATTCACATAGAGTCATATTTTGTTCTAGTATCAAGTTGTAATATTTCGAGTTGTAAGTAAATAAAAGTGTGATGATCATCATTATTAGAGCATTGTCCCAAGTGAGGAAAGGATGATGGAGACTATGATTCCCCCACAAGTCGGGATGAGACTTCGGACGAATTCTATAAAAAATAGAAAGAAAAAATAAAAGAAAAAAATGAGAGAAAAAGAAATAAGGGACAATGCTACTATCCTTTTACCACACTTGTGCTTCAAAGTAGCACCATGATCTTCATTATAGAGAGTCTCCTATGTTGTCACTTTCATATACTAGTGGCAATTTTACATTATAGAACTTGGATTGTATATTCCAATGATGGGCTTGTTGGAAATATGCCCTAGAGGCAATAATAAATTAGTTATTATTATATTTCCTTGTTCATGATAATCGTTTATTATCCATGCTAGAATTGTATTGATAGGAAACTCAGATACATGTGTGGATACATAGACAACACCATGTCCCTAGTAAGCCTCTAGTTGACTAGCTCGTTGATCAATAGATGGTTACGGTTTCCTGACCATGGACATTGGATGTCATTGATAATGGGATCACATCATTAGGAGAATGATGTGATGGACAAGACCCAATCCTAAGCCTAGCACAAGATCATGTAGTTCATATGCTAAAGCTTTTCTAATGTCAAAGTATCATCTCCTTAGACCATGAGATTGTGCAACTCCCGGATACCGTAGGAGTGCTTTGGGTGTGCCAAACGTCACAACGTTACTGGGTGGCTATAAAGGTACATTACAGGTATCTTCGAAAGTGTCTGTTGGGTTGGCACGAATCGAGACTGGGATTCGTCACTCCGTGTAAACGGAGAGGTATCTCTGGGCCCACTCGGTAGGACATCATCATAATGTGCACAATGTGATCAAGGATTTGATCACGGGATGATGTGTTACGGAACGAGTAAAGAGACTTGATGGTAACGAGATTGAACAAGGTATCGAGATACCAACGATCGAATCTCGGGCAAGTATCGTACCGCTAGACAAAGGGAATTGTATACGGGATTGATTAAGTCCTTGAGATCGTGGTTCATCCAATGAGATCATCGTGGAACATGTGGGAGCCAACATGGGTATCCAGATCCCGCTGTTGGTTATTGACCGGAGAACGTCTCGGTCATGTCTGCATGTCTCCCGAACCCGTAGGGTCTACACACTTAAGGTTCGGTGACGCTAGGGTTATAGAGATATTAGTATGCGGTAACCCAAAAGTTGTTCGGAGTCCCGGATGAGATCCCGGACGTCACGAGGAGTTCCGGAATGGTCCGGAGGTAAAGAATTATATATAGGAAGTGCTATTTCGGCCATCGGGACAAGTTTCGGGGTCACCGGTATTGTACCGAGACCACCGGAAGGGTCCCGGGGGTCCACCGGGTGGGGCCACCTGCCCCGGGGGGGCACATGGGCTGTAGGGGGTGCGCCTTGGCCTATATGGGCCAAGGGCACCAGCCCCAAGAGGCCCATGCGCCAAGAATCAAGGGAGAGGAAGAGTCCTAAAGGGGGAAGGCACCTCCGAGGTGCCTTGGGGAGGAGGGACTCCTCCCCTGGCCGCACCCTTCCTTGGAGGAAGGGCCAAGGCTGCGCCTCCCCCCTCTCCCTTGGCCCTATATATAGTGGGGGGAAGGGAGGGCAGCCCAACCTAAGCCCTGGCGCCTCCCTCTCCCTCCCATGACACATCTCCCTCCTCCCGCAGCGCTTGGCGAAGCCTTGCTGGAATCCCGCTACTTCCACCACCACGCCGTTGTGCTGCTGGATCTCCATCAACCTCTCCTCCCCCCTTGCTGGATCAAGAAGGAGGAGACGTTGCTGCTCCATATGTGTGTTGAACGCGGAGGTGCCGTCCGTTTGGCGCTAGGATCATCGGTGATTTGGATCACGACGAGTACGACTCCATCAACCCCGTTCTCTTGAACGCTTCCGCGCGCGATCTACAAGGGTATGTAGATCCACTCCTCCCTCGTTGCTAGATGACTCCATAGATAGATCTTGGTGACACGTAGGAAAAAATTTGAGTTTATGCTACGTTCCCCAACAGTGGCATCATGAGCTAGGTCTATGCGTAGTTTCTATGCACGAGTAGAACACAAAGTAGTTGTGGGCGTTGATTTTGTTCAATATGCTTACCGTTACTAGTCCAATCTTGATTCGGTGGCATTGTGGGATGAAGCGGCCCGGACCGACCTTACACGTACTCTTACGTGAGACTGGTTCCACCAACTGACATGCACTAGTTGCATAAGGTGGCTAGCGGGTGTCTGTCTCTCCCACTTTAGTCGGATCGGATTTGATGAAAAGGGTCCTTATGAAGGGTAAATAGCAATTGGCATATCACGTTGTGGTTTTTGCGTAGGTAAGAAACGTTCTTGCTAGAAACCCATAGCAGCCACGTAAAACATGCTAACAACAATTAGAGGGCGTCTAACTTGTTTTTGCAAGGTATGCTATGTGATGTGATATGGCCAAAAGGATGTGATGAATGATATATGTGATGTATGAGATTGATCATGTTCTTGTAGTAGGAATCACGACTTGCATGTCGATGAGTATGACAACCGGCAGGAGCCATAGGAGTTGTCTTAATTTATTTATGACCTGCGTGTCAACATAAACGTCATGTGATTACTTTACTTTATTGCTACCGTTAGCTGTAGTAGTAGAAGTAATAAGTTGGCGAGACAACTTCATGGAGACACGATGATGGAGATCATGATGATGGAGATCATGGTGTCATGCCGGTGACGATGATGATCATGGAGCCCCGAAGATGGAGATCAAAAGGAGCAAAGTGATGATGGCCATATCATGTCACTATTTGATTGCATGTGATGTTTATCATGTTTATACATCTTATTTGCTTAGAACGACGGTAGTAAATAAGATGATCCCTCATTAAAATTTCAAGGAAGTGTTCCCCCTAACTGTGCACCGTTGCGAAAGTTCGTCGTTTCGAAGCACCACGTGATGATCGGGTGTGATAGATTCTTACGTTCACATACAACGGGTGTAAGCCAGATTTACACACGCGAAACACTTAGGTTGACTTGACGAGCCTAGCATGTACAGACATGGCCTCGGAACACAAGAGACCGAAAGGTCAAGCATGAGTCGTATAGAAGATACGATCAACATGAAGATGTTCACCGATGTTGACTAGTCCGTCTCACGTGATGATCGGACACGGCCTAGTTGACTCGAATCATGTAATCACTTAGATGACTAGAGGGATGTCTATCTGAGTGGGAGTTCATAAGATGAACTTAATTATCCTGAACATAGTCAAAAGGTCTTCGCAAATTATGTCATAGCTCGCGCTTCAGTTCTACTGTTTAGATATGTTCCTAGAGAAAATTTAGTTGAAAGTTGATAGTAGCAATTATGCGGACTAGGTCCGTAAACTGAGGATTGTCCTCATTGCTTCATAGAAGGCTTATGTCCTTAATGCACCGCTCAGTGTGCTGAACCTCGAACGTCGTCCGTAGATGTTGGGAACATATGACATACAAATTTTGATAACTACGTGATAGTTCAGTTAAACGGTTTAGAATTGAGGCACCAAAGACGTTTTTGAAACATCGCAGAACATATGAGATGTTCCAAGGACTGAAATTGGGATTTCAGGCTCGTGCCCACGTCAAGAGGTATAAGACCTCCGACGATTTTCTTAGCCTGCAAACTAAGGGAGAAAAGCTCAATTGTTGAGCTTGTGCTCAGATTATCTGAGTACAAAAATCATTTGAATCGAGTGGGAGTTGATCTTCCAGTTGAGATAGTGATGTTTCTCCGAAGTCATTACCACCAAGATGCTAGAGCTTCGTGATGAACTATAATATATCAGGGACATATTTGATGATCCTTGAGATATTCACGATGTTTGACACCGCAAAAGTAGAAATCAAGAAGGAGCATCAATTGTTGATGGTTGGTGAAACCACTAGTTTCAAGAAGGGCAAGGGAACAAAGGGATACTTCATGAAACGGCAATTCAGCTACTGCTCTAGTGAAGAAACCCAAGGTTGAACCCAAACCCAAGACTGAGTGCTTCTTTAATAAGGGGAACAGCCACTGGAGCAGAATTAACCTAGATACTTGGTAGATGAGAAGGCTGGATAGGTCGATAGAAGTATATTGGATATACATTGTGTTGATGTGTACTTTACTAGTACTCCTAGTAGCACCAGGGTATTAGATACCGGTTCGGTTGCTAAGTGTTAGTAACTCGAAACAAAAGGCTACGGAATAAACGGAGACTAGCTAAAGGTGAGCTGACGATATGTGTTGGAAGTGTTTCCAGGGTTGATATGATCAAGCATCGCACGCTCCCTCTACCATCGAGATTGGTATTAAAACCTAAATAATTGTTATTTGGTGTTTGCGTTGAGCATAGACATGATTGGATTATGTCTATCGCAATACGGTTATTCATTTAAAGAGAATAATGGTTACTCTGTTTATTTGAATAATACCTTCAAATGGTCTTACACCTAAAATGAATGGTTTATTGAATCTCGATCGTAGTGATACACATGTTCATGCCAAAAGATAGTAATGATAGTACCACCTACTTGTGGCACTGCCACTTAAGTCATATCGGTATAAAATGCATGAAGAAGCTCCATGTTGATGGATCTTTGGGCTCACTCGTTTTTGAAAGGTTTGAGACATGCGAACCATGTCTATTGGTGTATATGCATGAAGAAACTCCATGCAAATGGACCGTTTGGACTCACTTGATTTTGAATCACTTGAGAAATGCAAATCATACCACATGGGCAAGATGACTGAAAGCCTCGTTTTTCAGTAAAATGGAACTAGAAAGCAACTTGTTGGAAGTAATACATTTTGATGTGTGCAGTCCAATGAGTGCTGAGGCGTGTAGTGGACATCGTTATGTTCTTACTTCACAGATGGTTTGAGTAGATGTTGAGTACATTTACTTGATGAATCACGAGTCTGAATTATTGAAAGGTTCAAGTAATTTCAGGGTGAAGTTGAAAGATCGTCGTGACAAGAGGATAAAATATCTATGATATGATCATAGAGATGAATATCTGAATTACGAGTTTGGCACAGAATTAAGACATTGTGGAAATTTTTTCACAACTAATACAGCCTGGAACACCATAGTGTGATGGTGTGTCCGAACATCATAACTGCACCCTATTGGATATGATGCATACCATGATGTCTCTTATCGAATTACCACGATAGTTTATGGGTTAGGCATTAGAGACAACCACATTCACTTTAAATAGGGCACCACATAATTCCGATGAGATGACACCGTATGAACTATGGTTTAGAGAAACCTAAGCTGTCATTTCTTAAAAGTTTGGGGCTGCGATGCTTATGTGAAAAAGTTTCAGGCTGATAAGCTCGAACCCAAAGCGGATAAATGCATCTTCATAGGACACCCAAAACAGTTGGGTATACCTCATGTCTTAGATCCGAAAGCAATAAGGGATTGTTTCTAGAATCGTGTCCTTTCTCGAGGAAAAGTTTCTCTCGAAAGAATTGAGTGGGAGGATGGTGGAGACTTGATAAGGTTGTTGAACCGTCTCTTCAACTAGTGTGTGGCAGGGCACAGGAAGTTGTTCCTGTGGCACCTACATCAATTGAAGTGGAAGCTTATGATAGTGATCATGAAACTTCAGATCAAGTCACTACCAAACCTCGTGGGATGACAAGGATGCATACTACTTCAGAGTGGTACGTAATCCTGTCTTGGAAGTCATGTTGCTAGACAACAATGAACCTACGAGCTATGGAGAAGCGATGGTGGGCCCGGATTCCGATAAATGGCTCGAGGCCATAAAATCCGAGAGAGGATCCATGTATGAAAACAAAGTGTAGACTTTGGAAGAACTACTTGATGGTCGTAAGGCTGTTAGGTACATATGGATTTTAAAAGGAAGACGGACAATGATGGTAAGTATCACCATTAAGAAAGCTCGACTTGTCGTTAAGTTTTTTTCCGACAAGTTCAAGGAGTTGACTACGATGAGACTTTCTCACTCGTAGCGATGCTAAGAGTCTGTTGGAATTATATTAGCGATTACTGCATTATTTGTGAAATCTTGCAGATAGGATGCCAAAAAAACCCATTGTTTCCTCAACGATTTTTGAGGAAAGGTTGTATGTGATACAACCGGATGGTTTTGTCAATCCTGAAAGATGCTAATAAGTATGCAAAGCTCCAGCAATCCTTCTAAGGACTGGAGTAAGCATCTCGGAGTTGGAATGTACGCTTTGATGAGATGATCAAAGATTTTGGGTTTATACAAAGTTTATGAGAAACTTGTATTTCCAAAGAAGTGAGTGGGAGCACTATAGAATTTTTGATGAGTATATGTTGTTGACATATTGTGGATCAGAAATGACGTAGAATTTCTGGAAAGCATATAGGGTTATTTGAAAAGTGTTTTTCAATGGAAAACCTGGATTAGGCTACTTGAGTATTGAGCATTAAGATCTATAAGGATAGATCAAAACGCTTAATAGTACTTTCAAATGAATACATACCGTGACAAGATTTTGAAGGACTTCAAAATGGATCGGCAAAGAAGGAGTTCTTGGCTGTGTTATAAGATGTGAACATTGAGTAAGACTCGAAACCTGACCGTGGCAGAATAGAGAGAAAGGACGAAGGTCGTCCCCTATGCTTTAGACGTAGGCTCTAAAGTATGCTATGTTGTGTACCGCACATGAAGTGTGCCTTGCCATGAGTCAGTCTAGGGGTACAAGAGTGATCCAAGAATGGATCATAGGACAGCGGTCAAAGTTATCCTTAGTAAATAGTGGACTAAGGAATTTTCTCGGTTATGGAGGTGATAAAGAGTTCGACGTAAAGAGTTACGTCGATGCAAGCTTAACACCTATCCGGACAGCTCTGAGTAGAGATACCGGATACGTATAATGGAGCAACAATTTAGAATAGCTCCAAGTAGAACAGTTATTTGAAATGGCTCCAAATATAGCGTAGTAGCTGCATCTACAAGATGACATAGAGATTTGCGAAGTACATACGGATCTAAAAGATTCAGACCCGTTGACTATAACATCTCTCACAAGCATAACATGATCAAACCCAGAACTCATCGAGTGTTAATCACATGGTAACGTGAACTAGATTATTGACTCTAGTAAACTCTTTGGGTGTTAGTCACATGGGGATGTGACCTTGAGTGTTAATCACATATCGATGTGAACTGGATTATTGACTCTAGTGCAAGTGGGAGACTGTTGGAAATATGCCCTGGAGGCAATAATAAATTAGTTATTATTATATTTCCTTGTTCATGATAATCGTTTATTATCCATGCTAGAATTGTATTGATAGGAAACTCAGATACATGTGTGGATACATAGACAACACCATGTCCCTAGTAAGCCTCTAGTTGACTAGCTCGTTGATCAATAGATGGTTACGGTTTCCTGACCATGGACATTGGATGTCATTGATAACGGGATCACATCATTAGGAGAATGATGTGATGGACAAGACCCAATCCTAAGCCTAGCACAAGATCATGTAGTTCATATGCTAAAGCTTTTCTAATGTCAAAGTATCATCTCCTTAGACCATGAGATTGTGCAACTCCCGGATACCGTAGGAGTGCTTTGGGTGTGCCAAACGTCACAACGTTACTGGGTGGCTATAAAGGTACATTACAGGTATCTCCGAAAGTGTCTGTTGGGTTGGCACGAATCGAGACTGGGATTTGTCACTCCGTGTAAACGGAGAGGTATCTCTGGGCCCACTCGGTAGGACATCATCATAATGTGCACAATGTGATCAAGGAGTTGATCACGGGATGATGTGTTACGGAATGAGTAAATAGACTTGCCGGTAACGAGATTGAACAAGGTATCGGGATACCGACGATCGAATCTCGGGCAAGTATCGTACCGCTAGACAAAGGGAATTGTATACGGGATTGATTAAGTCCTTGACATCGTGGTTCATCCGATGAGATCATCGTGGAACATGTGGGAGCCAACATGGGTATCCAGATCCCGCTGTTGGTTATTGACCGGAGAACGTCTCGATCATGTCTGCATGTCTCCCGAACCCGTAGGGTCTACACACTTAAAGTTCGGTGACGCTAGGGTTATAGAGATATTAGTATGCGGTAACCCGAAAGTTGTTTGGAGTCCTGGATGAGATCCCGGACGTCACGAGGAGTTCCGGAATGGTCCGGAGGTAAAGAATTATATATAGGAAGTGCTATTTCGGCCATCGGGACAAGTTTCGGGGTCACCGGTATTGTACCGGGACCACCGGAAGGGTCCCGGGGGTCCACCGGGTGGGGCCACCTGCCCCGGGGGGCCACATGGGCTGTAGGGGGTGCGCCTTGGCCTATATGGGCCAAGGGCACCAGCCCCAAGAGGCCCATGCGCCAAGAATCAAGGGAGAGGAAGAGTCCTAAAGGGGGAAGGCACCTCCGAGGTGCCTTGGGGAGGAGGGACTCCTCCCCTGGCCGCACCCTTCCTTGGAGGAAGGGCCAAGGCTGCGCCTCCCCCCTCTCCCTTGGCCCTATATATAGTGGGGGGAAGGGAGGGCAGCCCAACCTAAGCCCTGGCGCCTCCCTCTCCCTCCCATGACACATCTCCCTCCTCCCGCAGCGCTTGGCGAAGCCCTGTTGGAATCCCGCTACTTCCACCACCACGCCGTCGTGCTGCTGGATCTCCATCAACCTCTCCTCCCCCCTTGCTGGATCAAGAAGGAGGAGACGTCGCTGCTCCGTACGTGTGTTGAACGCGGAGGTGCCGTCCGTTCGGTGCTAGGATCATCGGTGATTTGGATCACGACGAGTACGACTCCATCAACCCCGTTCTCTTGAACGCTTCCGCGCGCGATCTACAAGGGTATGTAGATCCACTCCTCCCTCGTTGCTAGATGACTCCATAGATAGATCTTGGTGACACGTAGGAAAAATTTTGAGTTTATGCTACGTTCCCCAACAGGGCTTCCTCAAAATGCCCTAGGTCTTCGTGAGCAAGCGAGTTGGATGCGCACCCACTTAGTTCTTTTGTTGAGCTTTCATACACTTATAGCTCTAGTGCATCCATTGCATGGCAATCCCTACTCACTCACATTGATATCTATTAATGGGCATCTCCATAGCCCGTTGATACGCCTAGTTGATGTGAGACTATCTTCTCTTTTTTGTCTTCTCCACAACCACCATTCTATTCCACCTATTGTGACGCCCCGAGACCGATGTGCCAGGTGTCGTCCAGTTATTCGCTGTCATTGCCATGTCATTTGCTTGTGTGTTGCATTTCATCATGTCATTATGTGCATTGCATCATCATGTTTTCAAAACCTGCATCCGTCCGGGTTCCCCCAGTTCCTTCTGTTGTCTGTTCTGAGCCCAGCCACACTTGCACGCGCCCGCGGCATGTCCGAAATAATATTTTATAAGTGGCTGGAAAATGTTCTCGGAATGGGATGAGAGTTGGCGTGCGGTCTTGTTATAGTGTAGGTAGACCGCCTGCCAAGTTTCATCGCATTCGGAGTCCGTTTGACGCCCCAACGGATAACTATAGCGACAGTATAGCCGGTCTATCGTCGGACATTTTCGGTCTCCGGAAACAGTCGCCGGGCCTCTCCTCTTCTCTCTTCTCAGACCTCTGTTGCACTAACTCTCACCGCCAGGCCCTAACTAACCTCTCTCGTCAGCCCGCGGACCTCCTCGCGCGCGTCCGAAAGCTGCCCCGGACCCGAACCAGACTTTCGTCACTGTTGTGTCCAGATCATCCCCAAACGTCTACAAAACATCTCCGTTTTGTTAATTGCGCTCCCTAACTATTTTATTCGCGGCCGTCCGATTGCGATCATAGGGATGAGGTAGCCCCTAACCTAATCCACCTGATGTATATATATTGTCCAACCCTAAATTTGAGGGGAGTTGTCCCATCCACCCGTGTCCGCCGCCGCCACTGTTCTCTCGGGATCCATCCTGATCCAGCAGCCGATCCAGCCAACCACCAGCTCCTCCCGTCGATCCAAACCGCAGCCAATCTCTCCCTTCCTCGTTTTCAGCATCAGATCAACTAGAGCCCGCACCCATGGTCCAAATCCTCCTCGACCAGCCTCCTCATTCCTCGGGATCGAGCCCGAGCCAACGAGCGCTGCTCCTGATTTTCCTCGAGCTCCCTCCTCTGCCTCGTTCCCAAAGCCGTTGGCGCCGAGCTCCCCCTTGCGCCGCCGTGCATCCCGCGCCCCCAAGCACCTCGTCGCTGCTGCCCAAACAACCGCCGGAGACCAGCAGGTCACCAGCGCCACGCCCCTGCCTTCCCTTTCTTCTCCTTCTTCCTCTTGCAGTTCTTCCTCCCCGTCTCTCTCTCTGAACCCTCTCTCATTTATTCAGCAGGAGCTCCTGTCGCAGCTGTGGTTCGCTCGATCCCCTGCCTCGAGCGTGTTGACCGCGCCCTCCTTGTCGCCATGGATCCGCGCCAAGCTTCGTCGCCTCCCCTCGCTCCAGCTCCGCCACTGCCTACGTCCTTGACAAGTCTTGCGCCGTCTCTGGCCCCTTTCTGTTCCTCGCGTTGCGCCACTGCTGTCTTCTCCGCCTCACTATCATTTTGCTGCAGGGGCTGATGCTCGCCTCCTTAGTTCGTCGCACCGCCTCCAGTCCCGTCGGATCCGCGCCCGCGCCCTGTTCCTGGTCGCCTCCACCTAGATCCGCCCCATCCTCGTCGCCGGGAGACGCCAGCGTCAGGTCCTCCGCCGCCTGTGTCCTCTGCTTCCAGGACAAGAGCAGCGCGCCTCGTCCCACCCGCGTTGACCGCGCCTCCTGGGTCGCAAGGCTCCCCGTGGCCCAGATCTGTCAGGCCAGCTGCGTGCCTGCCTCCTTCTCTAAACCGGGTCGAGGCCCATGGGTGAGCCGCCCCCTCTCCTTTTGCACTGTTGGCCCATGTGCAGTTTCGGGCCGATATATATTTTTCCTGCTATGAGCGAATTTTGCTATTTACAGAAAAACTGCACATTTTCAGATTACCCCTTGCTGTTCATGCATTTAATAACTTCACAACCGTGCATCGGATCGAAATAAATTATATATGAAACTTGCTTAGAATTTCATCTAGTTTAATAATATCCTACTTTCATCCATGTTTAACATGTTTAAAATGATGTTTGTTTAAATTTGCTTAAATAACTTGCTAAAATGATTTATTTCATAACTAAATAACCATAGTTCGGATTTTAATAAACTTTATATGTAAATGGGGTAGAATTTTGCCTAGTTTAATATGGTGGCTTCATTTTGCATGCTTAACAACTCTAAAATTATGTTTAGGGCAGAACAGTACCAAATCCTTAAATTGCACATGAGGAGTTTTCGGACTTGTTCTTTGTCGTTCCGGCCTCATTTAAACTTGACTAGGTAGGTAGTTTTACTTTGCTTCACCCTCTTGTCATGCTAACAAAATTTAATCTTGTTGGGTACATAAACAAGATCGAACTAAATAACTTGAATGTGGTGTTTCGTCAATATGCAACTCGTTGCATATTGAGCTCCACTTAATTTGTAGGATTGCTTGTGCACTTTGCCATGCCATGCTTCATTAAACCGGACATGCATCACACTTGGTTGTGCATCATGCCATGTTCATGTGTTGGTTGTTTACTATGTTGTGTGCTTCTTTCCGGTGTTGCTTCTTCGGGTTGGTTCCGATAACGTCACGTTTGTGAGGACCCGTTCGTCTACGTCCGTTTGTCTTCTTCACGGACTCGTTCTTCTTCCTTGCGGGATTTCAGGCAAGATGACTATACCCTCGAAATCACTTCTATCTTTGCTTGCTAGTTGCTCGATCTTTTGCTATGCCTATGCTGCGATACCTACCACTTGCTTATCATGCCTCCCATATCGTTGAACCAAGCCTCTAACCCACCTTGTCCTAGCAAACCGTTGTTTGGCTATGTTACCGCTTTGCTCAGCCCCTCTTATAGCTTTGTTAGTTGCAGGTGAAGATTGAAGTTTGTTCCTTGTTGGAACATGGAGATGTTGTTCCTTGTTGGAACATGTTTACTTGTTGGGATATCACAATATCTCTTATTTAATTAACGCATCTATATACTTGGTAAAGGGTGGAAGGCTCAGCCTTTTTGCCTAGTGTTTTGTTCCACTCTTGCCGCCCTAGTTTCCGTCTTATCGGTGTTATGTTCCCGGATTTTGCGTTCCTTACGCGGTTGGGTAATAATGGGAACCCCTTGACAGTTCGCCTTGAATAAAACTCTTCCAGCAATGCCCAACATTGGTTTTACCATTCGCCACCTAGCCTTTTTTCCCTTGGGAGTCGCGCTCCTGAGGGTCATCTTATTTAAACCCCCCTGGGCCAGTGCTCCTCTGAGTGTTGGTCCACCTCGTCAGCCGCCGGTGGCCACCAGGGGCAACTCTGGGCTGGCCTACCGGAAGTTTAGACGATCTGAGTGTGCCCTGAGAACGAGATATGTGCAGCTCCTATTGGGATTTGTCGGCACATTCGGGCGGTGTTGCTAGTTTTGTTTTAACTTGTCAAAGTTGTCTTGTAGAACCAGGATGCCGAGTCTGATCGGAATGTCTTGGGAGAAGGTTTATCCTTCGTTGACCGTGAGAGCTTGTGATGGGCTAAGTTGGGACTCCCCTGCAGGGATTGAACTTTTGAAAGCCGTGCCCGCGGTTATGGGCAGATGGGAATTTGTTAACGTCTGGTTGTAGAAAACCTGAAGTTGACCTTAATTAAAATGCATCAACCGCGTGTGTAACCATGATGGTCTCTTTCCAGCGGAGTCCGGGAAGTGAACACGGTGTTGGAGTTATGCTTGACGTAGGTTGTTCTAGGATCACTTCTTGATCATAGTTTCTCGATCGTGCTTTGCCTTCTCTTCTCGCTCTCATTTGCGTATGTTACCCACCATATATGCTAGTCGCTTGCTGCATCTCCACCTCATACCTTTTACCCTACCCATAAGCTTAAATAGTCTTGATCGCGAGGGTGCGAGATTGCTGAGTCCCCGTGACTCACAGATACTTCCAAAACCAGCTTGCAGGTGCCGATGATGCCATTCCAGGTGACGCAACCAAGCTCAGGAGGAGCTCGATGAAGATTGTGTCCTTTATGTTGTTTCGTTCTAGTTGATCAGTAGTGGAGCCCAGTTGGGGTCGATCGGGGACCTTGTCGCATTTGGGGTTCTTCTTTTATTTTGGCCCCGTAGTCGGGCCTTGATTGTAACTGGATGATATAATGCTTTATTCATGTATTTGTGTGAAGTGGCGATTGTAAGCCAACTATGTATCTCTTTCCCTTATGTATTACATGGGTTGTGTGAAGATTACCTTACTTGCGACATTGCTTTCAATGCGGTTATGCCTCTAAGTCGTGCTTCGACACGTGGGAGATATAGCCGCATCGAGGGCGTTACACCTATAGTGCTATGTCCATGGCTCACGCTCATGTATTGCGTGAAGATTGAAAAGTTTGAGAACATCAAAAGTATGAAACAATTGCTTGGCTTGTCATCAGGGTTGTGCATGATTTAAATACTTTGTGTAGTGAAGATAGAGCATAGCCAAACTATATGATTTTGTAGGGATAACTTTCTTTGGCCATGTTATTTTGAGAAGACATGATTGCTTTGTTAGTATGCTTGAAGTATTATTATTTTTATGTCAATATTAAACTTTTGTGTTGAATCTTTCAGATCTGAACATTCATGCCACAATAAATAAAATTACATTAATAATTATGCTAGGTAGCATTCCACATCAAATATTCTGTTTTTATCATTTACTACTCGAGGACGAGCAGGAATTAAGCTTGGGGATGCTTGATAAGTCTCCAACGTATATATAATTTTTTATTGTTCCATGCTATTATATTATCTGTTTTGGATGTTTAATGGGATTTAATATACCTTTTTATATTATTTTTGGGACTAACCTATCAACCAAAGGCCCAGTGCAAATTGCAGTTTTTTTTGCCTATTTCAGTGTTTCGCAGAAAAGGAATATCAAACGGAATCGAAACGGAATGAAACCTTCGGGAGAGTTATTTTTGGAACAAATGTGATCCAAGATACTTGGAGTGGACGTCAAGAAAGAAGCGAGGAGGCCACGAGGCAGGAGGGCGCGCCCCCCACCCTCGTGGGCCCCTTGCAGCTCCACCGACGTACTTCTTCCTCCTATATATACCCATATACTCCGAAAACATCCAGGAGCACCACGAAACCCTATTTCCACCGCCGCAACCTTCTGTACCCGTGAGATCCCATCTTGGAGCCATTTCCGGCGCTCCGCCGGAGAGGGAATTGATCACAGAGGGCTTCTACATCAACATCATAGCCTCTCTGATGATGTGTGAGTAGTTTACCACAGACCTTCAGGTCCATACTTATTAGCTAGATGGTTTCTTCTCTCTCTTTGGATCTCAATACAATGTCCACCTCGATTCTCAATACCATGCCAAGTTTCATGATTTTCAGGCATGTTTTGGATTTACAGGAATTAAAAAATCAAAATTCTCAACCTTTCCGGCCGAGCCACGATGCCCAGATGTTTGAATTTCACTCCCATCTCTTGCATGGGACCTAGAAATTCACCCAAGGGCACACATGTGATTTTTCAAACAACTTTGGTGCACTGAAGCATGTTCTTGTAGTTCAAATTTGAATTATGCACATTAAATGCGTAGAAACTCAATTAATGTATAAAGAGAACTAAACGAACCCAGGATAATCCCAAAATTTAGCACGATACTTCTATTTGGTCTAATATGTCTGTGTAAAATAATTCAGGCAAGAGAAGGCAGTGTACGTATGCCGTTTCACACACGAAGGTGACACGTTCCCTCTCGGAACCACGAGCCTTCTTGAGGGAAGCTCCGGTTTGTAAGATGCTTACACCAAAGCTTGTCCCAATTCAGCCAAAAAAATTACCGCGGCATGTTGGTGCCATGTCATGACACCATGCCAACTTTCATGATTTTTAGGCGTGTTTTGGATTTACAGGAATTAAAAAACCAGAATTCCCAATCTTTCCGGCTGAGCCACGACGCCCAAATGTTTGAATTCACTCCCATCTCTTGCATGGAATCTAAAAATTCACCCAAGGACACACATGAGATTTTTGAAACAACTTTGGTGCACTAGAGCGTGTACTTGTACTTCAAATTTGAATTATGCACATTAAATGTGCAGAAACTCAATTAATGTATAAAAAAGGCTAAACGAACCCGGAATAATCCCAAAATTTAGAACAATACTTCTATTTGGTCTAATTTTTCTGTGTAAAAAAATTAAGGCGGGAGAAGGCAATGTACGTATGTCATTTCGCACACAGAGGTGACATGTTCCCTCTCGGAACCACGAGCCTTCTTGAGGGAAACTCCGGTTTGCGAGAAGCTTACCCCAAAGCTTGTCCTAATTCGGCCAAAAAAATTACCGCAACATTTGGTGCCATGTCATGACACCATGCCAAGTTTCATGATTTTCAGGAGTGTTTTGGATTTACAGAAATTAAAAAACCAGAATTCTCAATCTTTCCGGCCGAGCCACGACGCCCAGATGTTTGAATCCACTCCCATCTGTTGCATGGGACCTAGAAATTCACCCAAGGACACACATGTGATTTTTCAAACAAGTTTGCTGCGCTAGAGCCTGTGCTTATAGTTCAAATTTGAATTATGCACATTAAATGCGCAGAAACTCAATTAATGTATAAAAAGGGCCAAACGAACCCGGAATAATTCCAAAATTTAGCACGATACTTCTATTTGGTCTAATCTGCCTGTGTAAAAAAATTAAGGCGGGAGAAGGCAGTGTACGTATGTCGTTTCGCACACGGAGGTGACATGTTCCCTCTCGGAACCACGAGCCTTCTTGAGGGAAGCTCTGGTTTGCAAAAAGCATACACCAAAGCTTGTCCCAATTCGGCCAAAAAAAATTACCGCAGCAAGTTGGTGCCATGTCATAACACCACTCCAACTTCCAGGCGTGTTTTGGATTTACAAAAATTAAAAAATCAAGTTTCTCAATGTTTCCAGCCGAGCCACGATGCCCAGATGTTTGAATTCACTCGCATCTCTTGCATGGGATCTAGAAATTCACCCAAGGACACACATGTGATTTTTCAAACAACTTTGGTGCACTGGAGCCTGTGCTTGTAGTACAAATTTGAATTATGCGCATTAAATGCGCAGAAACTCAATTAATGTATAAAAAGGGTCAAACGAACCTGGAATAATTCCAAAATTTAGCACGATACTTCTATTTTTTCTAATCTGCCTGTGTAAAAAAATTAAGGCGGGAGAAGGCAGTGTATGTATGTCATTTCGCGCACGGAGGTGAAACGTTCCTTCTCGGAACCACGAGCCTTCTTGAGGGAACCTCCGGTTTGCAAGAAGCTTACACCAAAGTTTCTCCCAATTCGGCCAAAAAATTACCGCAGCATGTTGGTGCCATGTCATGACACCATGCCAACTTTCATGATTTTCAGGCGTGTTTTGGATTTACAGGAATAAAAAACCAGAATTCTCAATCTTTCCGGCCGAGCCACGACGCCCAGATGTTTGAATTCACTCCCATCTCTTGCATGGGACCTAGAAATTCACCCAAGGACACACATGTGATTTTTCAAACAACTTTGGTGCACTGGAGCCAGTGCTTGTTGTTCAAATTTGAATTATGCACATTAAATGCGCAAAAACTCAATTAATGTATAAAAAGGGCCAAACGAACCCGAAATAATTCCAAAATTTAGCACGATACTTCTATTTGGTCTAATCTGCCAGTGTACAAAAATTAAGGCGGGAGAAGGCAGTGTACGTATGTCGTTTCGCACACGGAGGTGACATGTTCCCTCTCGGAACCATAAGCCTTCTTGAGTGAAGCTCCGGTTTGCAAGAAGCTTACACTAAAGCTTGTCCCAATTCGGCCAAAAAAATTACCGTAGCATGTTGGTGCCATGTCATGACACCATGCCAACTTTCATGATTTTTAGGCTTGTTTTGGATTTACAGGAATTAAAAAACCAAGTTTCTCAATCTTTTCGGCCGAGTCACAATGCCCAGATGTTTGAATTTCACTACCATCTCTTGCATGGGACCTAGAAATTCATCCAAGGACACACATGTGATTTTTCAAACAACTTTGGTGCACTCGAGCCTGTGCTTATAGTTCAAATTTGAATAATGCACATTAAATGCCCAGAAACTCAATTAATGTTGAAAAAGGGCCAAACGAACCGAGAATAATTCCAAAATTTAGCATGATACTTCTATTTGGTTTAATCTACTAGTGTAAAAAAATTAAGGCGAGAGAAGGCATTGTACGTATGTCGTTTCGCACATGGAGGTGACACGTTCCCTCTCGGAACCACAGGCCTTCTTGAGTGAAGCTCCGGTTTGCAAGAAGCTTACACCAAAGCTTGTCCTAATTTTGCCAAAAAAATTACCACAGTTACCGGTTTGCAAGAAGCTTACACGAAACCATGTTAGGACACCGTGCCAAGTTTCATGATTTTCATGTGTGTTTTGGATTTACAGGAATTGAAAAAACAAAATTTCCAATCTTTCTGGCCGAGCCACGACGCCTAGATGTTTGAATTCACTCCCATCTCTTGCATGGGACCTAGAAATTCATCCAAGGACACATATGTGATTTTTCAAACAACTTTGGTGCACTAGAGCCTGTGCTTGTAGTTCAAATTTGAATTATGCACATTAAATGCGCAGAAACTAAATTAATGTATAAAAAGGGCCAAACGAACCCGGAATAATTCCAAAATTTAGCACGATTCTTCTATTTGGTCCAATATGCCTATGTAAAAAAATTAAGGCAGGAGAAGGCAGTGTACGTATGTCATTTCGCACACGGAGGTGACACGTTCCCTCTCGGAACGACGAGCCTTCTTGAGGGAAGCTCCGGTTTGCAAGAAGCTTACACCAAATCTTGTCCCAATTCGGCCAAAAAAATTACCGCAGCATGTTGGTGCCATGTCATGACACCATGCCAACTTTCATGATTTTCAGGCATGTTTTGGATTTACAGGAATTAAAAAACCAAAATTCTCAACCTTTCCGGCCGAGCCACGATGCTCAGATGTTTGAATTTCACTCCCATCTATTGCATGGGTCCTAGAAATTCACCCAAGGACGCACATGTGATATTTCAAACAATTTTGGTGCACTGAAGCGTGTGCTTGTAGTTCAAATTTGAATTATGCACATTAAATGTGCAGAAACTCAATTAATGTAGAAAAAGGGCCAAACGAACCCGGAATAATTCCAAAATTTAGCACGATACTTCTATTTGGTCTAATCTGCCAGTGTACAAAATTTGAGGCAGGAGAAGGCAGTGTACATATGTCATTTCGCACAAGGAGATGGCACGTTCCCTCTTGGAACCACAAGTCTTCTTGAGTGAAGCTCCGGTTAGCAAGAAGCTTACACCAAATCTTGTCCCAATTCGGCCAAAAAAATTACTGCAGCACGTTGGTGCCATGTCATGACACCATGCCAAGTTTCATGATTTTCACGCGTGTTTTGGATTTACCGGAATTAAAAACCATAATTCTCAATCTTTTCGGCCGAGCCATGACTCCCAGATATTTGAATTCACCCCCATCTCTTGCATGGGACCTAGAAATTCACCCAAGGACACACATGCGATTTTTCAAACAACTTTGGTGCACTGGAGCTTGTGCTTGTAGTTCAAATTTGAATTATGCACACTAAATGCACAAAAACTCAATTAATGTACAAAAAGGGCGAAACAAACCCGGAATAATTCCAAAATTTAGCACGATACTTCCATTTGGTCTAATCTATCTGTGTAAAAAAAAGGCGGGAGAAGGCAGTGTACGTATGTCGTTTCGCACACGGACGTGACATGTTCCCTCTCAGAACAACGAGCCTTCTTGAGGGAAGCTCCGGTTTGCAAGAAGCTTACACCAAAGCTTGCCCCAATTCGGCCAAAAAAATTACCGCAGTATGTTGGTGCCATGTCATGACACCATGCCAACTTCATGATTTTCAGGCGTGTTTTGAATTTACAGGAATTAAAAAACCAAGTTTCTCAATCTTTCCGGCCGAGCCACGACGCCCAGATGTTTGAATTTCACTCCCATCTCTTGCATGGGACCTAGAAATTCATCCAAGGACACACATGTGATTTTTCAAACAACTTTGATGCACTCACGCATGTGCTTGTACTTCAAATTTGAATTATGCACATTAAATGCCCAGAAACTTAATTAATGTATAAAAAGGGCCAAACGAACCCGGAATAATTCCAATATTAGCACGATACTTCTATTTGGTCTAATCTGCTAGTGTACAAAAATTAAGGCGGGAGAAGGCAGTGTACGTATGTCGTTTCACACACGAAGGTGACACGTTCCCTCTCGGAACCACAAGCCTTCTTGAGTGAAGCTCCGGTTTGCAAGAAGGTTACACCAAAGCTTGTCCCACTTCGGGCAAAAAAATTACCGCGGCATGTTGGTGCCATGTCATGACACGAGGCCAAGTTTCATGATTTTCAGATGTGTTTTGGATATACAGGAATTAAAAAAACTAGAATTGTCAATCTTTCCGACCGAGCCACGACGCCTAGATGTTTGAATTCACACCCATCTCTTGCATGTGACCTAGAAATTCACCCAAGGACACACATGTGATTTTTCAAAAACTTTGGTGCACTGGAGCCTGTGCTTGTAGTTCAAATTTGAATTATGCACATTAAATGCATAGAAACTCAATTAATGTATAAAAAGGGATAAATGAACCCAGAATAACTCCAAAATTTAGCACGATACTTCTATTTTGTCTAATCTACCTGTGTAAAAAATTAAGGTGGGAGAAGGCAGTGTACGAATGTCGTTTCACACACGAAGGTGACATGTTCCCTCTCGGAACCACGAGCCTTCTTAAGGGAAGCTCTGGTTCGCAAGAAGCTTACACCAAAGCTGCCAATTCGGCCAAAAAATTTATCGCAGCATGTTGGTGCCATGTCATGACACCATGCCAACTTTCATAATTTTTAGGCGTATTTTGGATTTACAGAAATTAAAACCAAGTTTCTCAATCTTTTCGACCGAGCCACGATGCCCAGATGTTTGAATTTTACTCCCATCTCTTGCATGGACCTAAAAATTCACCCAAGGATACACATATGATTTTTGAAACAACTTTGGTGCACTCGAGTTTGTGCTTGTAGTTCAAATTTGAATTATGCACATTAAATGCGCAGAAACTCAATTAATGTATAAAAAGGCCAAACGAACCCAGAATAATTCCAAAATTTAGCACGATACTTCTGTTTGGTCTAATCTGTCAGTGTACAAAAATTAAGGCAAGAGAAGGCAGTGTATGTATGTCGTTTCACACAAGAAGGTGACACGTTCCCTCTCAGAACCACAAGCCTTCTTGAGGGGAGCTCCGGTTTGCAAGAAGCTTACACCAAAGCTTGTCCCAATTCGGACAAAAAAATTAACGCGGCATGTTGGTGCCATGTCATGACACCATGCCAAGTTTCATGATTTTCAGCCATGTTTTGGATTTACAGGAATTAAAAATCAAGTTTCTCAATCATTCCGGCCGAGTCACGACACCGAGATGTTTGAATTTTATTCTCATTTCTTGCATGGGACCTATAAATTCACCCAAACACACACATGTGATTTTTCAACAAACGTTGGTGCATTGGAGCATGTGCTTGTAGTTCAAATTTGAATTATGCACATTAAATGCCCAAAAATCAATTAATTCATAAAAATGCCAAACGAACCCGAAATAATTTCAAATTTAAACACGACACTCATGTACTAGTTGCATTTTCACTGTACGTAAATGTTCTAGCAATTCAAACATCATCCTTTCCCTATGTAACACCATTTTGTCTTTCAAAACATAATGAAAAAATTAGGTATACCACAAACAGTTTGCTAGAAAGAATCGTGTGGGATGTGATATAGAATATCTTGGCGCACCGTCTTGTCTGGCTTACGCAGGAAGCTTCGTCGTCTACAGTCCACCGCCCCTGCTTGAACCACACTTGCGCGCCAGTCTCTCGCGGCACCGAGCGAAAAAAATTTACCATCGCGGAAATATCTATCTCCCCGCCCCCTCCCTCCTACCAAAAGCCACATCTCCATTGTTCCTCCTTGCTTTCCAAGTTCAAACATTCACTGCTGCTTACTGGCAGCTCAGCCTCCTCGCCGGCGACCCTTCTTCTTGCAGCGCCGGCTACCCTTCTTCTTGTAGCGCCGCCTCCTCGCTGGCGACCCTTCTTCTTGCAGCGCCGCCTCCTCGCCGGCGACCCTTCTTCTTGTTGCGCGACCTCCTCGCCGTCGACCCTTCTTCTTGCTGCGCAACCTCGTCGATATGGTCAGGTAATCCACACCCCACCCACACCATCCTCGTCCTTTCCCGTCCCACATGCCCCGACCGACGGAGCGACACCTTCCACCGAAATCACTGCCCCCTCCTCCAATTAAGCGCCGCCCACAGCCATTTTACATGCAGTATAACATGGAGCTCAGTAGCATGCGGCCGCACGCGCGAACAAGGTCGCTATGGCAGCCATGTGTGTCGACCGCCAGATCTTGGAGGAGCACCTCGTCTTCGAGGCCACCGTCGACACCGCCACGCAGTTGTCTACTTTAAAACAGTTTGTGATGTTTTCTCGAGGCCACCGCCAGTGCCTTCTAGTGATTTTCCCTCTGTAATGTTAATATGGAATCTGATGTTTAGTTAACAGTCTGGCCCTCTGAAATGTAATGTTCAGTTAACACTTTGGTCCAACAATTGCTACATTTTGTAGTACTGTTCTCAAGCAATCTTTGTTTTGTTAACTGTCTTATCTTCTAGTACATGTTTCTATTCTGCAATGTCGTGCTCGGTTAACTATTTTGGTTCATTTGGTCTGTTGTCCATTTAACTGTTTGGTTCAGTTCTGCAATTTGATTTTCATTTGTTATGGGTACAATTTTGTATTGTTATGCATGTGACACCAATCAAATTTGACTGTACTCAATACATATTCTATTGATAGTATGGCAACTCTCAGTTAACCTGATCAAGATCTTCCTTATGTGTGTTGCAGGGAAACAATGGGAGACACTTCGGTTTACCATCGAGGTTTGTTCAAGCAGGGTCCTTTGGCTAATAGCACATTATTGTGCAGTTGCAAGAATCATTCTAATATTTAGGTTTCTTACAATTTGGTCTTGCACATGTAGGTCCTGCTGTCAGAGGCTTAGACCCACTGTTCGACCCATTTTGCATATGGGGAGATGAGATGTCCATGAATATCAGTCAAGTCAAGAAACTCAGAAAGATTGTTAGGATGAAGAAACTAGCGACGAATAACAGCAAAATCTTTGTTTGCACAATGAAGAAGACATCAGTCAACTATAGGATGGTACCAGCTCTTTTACCTTGTTTTTACCCCTTGCGCCATTTCAAAATTTACAACAGCGATTTATGCATAGCTTTGTTTTTAGTACTTTTCAAAGCAGTTCACCGATGATTACCACTCAGACCACCTGCATGGTCAATAGGCGAGGAAGGTGTTCATTCAACACCCACGTACAATATTGAAGACTTGGTGAAGATGACGAAGGTTGGGCGGGCAATTATCCATAGCCACTGACCTAAAGTTGCAAGGACATTCAACATCACCGAAGGCTCAATATTTGCCTTCCGCTTCTGCAGTTTCCCAGATGAGATTCATTTGTCTATTTACCGTGTATGATGCTACTTTCCAAAGGTTTTTGATGCTGCATGTGAAACTTGGTGCTGTTGTGTATGGCGTAACTGAGTACCGAAGCTATCTGGTATAATTCGATTATGAAATCCTGGTTGCTTTTATACGGATATGAAATATTTAGCGTGTTTTATAAGAAATACCAGTTTGATTAGTACACGGATTATCAATAATAGGCTAATTACCCTGCTTATTGGAGTTTTCTATTGCAGACAGTTACTCAGACAGCACCGTGGGTGATGAACTCAAACAACCCGCATGGTTTCTAGAAAGTAGGCGTGTTCGATCAACTAACAATCACACATGGCTTCCGGCAGCGAACTGTTTGCGTTAGGCCACCTTGCACAAACGTTTCCACTCAAAGAACTGTGTGTGATATACATACGTACGGAAATATTTTTCTAGGATTCACCGTGTGGGATGTACATACCTATGAAAATGTTTTATGGGATTCACCGTGTGGGATGTACATACCTACGGAAATGATTTTCTGGGATTCACCGTGTGGAATGTACATACCTACGGAAATGATTTTCTAAGATTCATCGTGTGGGATGTAGATACCTACGGAAATGATTGGGTTTCGATGCCTCGCCCGATCACACACGGCCCCAGCCTGGGTCCTAGGAGGGCCTATCCCCGACGATTTCTGGGTCGTGTGGGAAGGACCCCCCCTATCGCCCACACTCACTTGGCGACATTTCCAAATGTCGTTGCGGAAAGGGGTTAAATACCGTTTGTTTAGCACGTCGTTGTACCAGTGTACACCACTCCCTTCAGAATACAGCTAAGTACATGTCTCGCCATCTGGAACCGTCATCAGAAAAGCTTGGAAGGGAAGTGGGTCATTGAGATGGAAATAATCTTTGTAGTGTATGGAATGTCTGCACGCTCTATTATGATTCAACCCCAGAGCATGGCCCGAGATCGATCTCCTAGACCTGGGCTGGCTAGCCGCTACCTAGCAATGTGCTCATTGACGATCATAGTAACTATTGCAACATCATCATTATCGTCGGACGATGATGAACATATGAAGTTGTTGTAAAAAAACTCATCTGAGATGTCCACCATGATGAAATCGTACCTCACTAGACGGAGGCAGGCGTGGATGAGCCTTGGTCGACTAGGTCAAACAACCGAACACCTTGCGGGCGACGACGGGGGTGAGCGGTGATGAGTCACGACCGGTGAATGGAGCCCTCCTTGGCCTGCCCACGAAGACGGAGGCAGCAGAGCTATCAAACCCCGTGTCCTCCGGCTGCAACCTTGCGGGTAGCGGTGGGATGTCGACGGTGGCCGAGGAGTAGGCAGCAAGCCGTGGATGCGGCGGCCACAATGACAACAAAAGTGGGCGGCGATGGATGCGGCGGTGGACGTGGGGCGGTGACGCGAAGGCCGAAAGTGGGCGCCGGTGACCGCGAAGAGGGTGTGGTGCTGGTTGGAAGGGGGAATGGCATGTGTGCCACAGATGGGTAGGGGAGAGGAAGACACTGGGAGAACGCCGCAGGCGTCCGCTAAGTGTCCGCGCGGAAGTAAATCGAGCCCAAATTTATGCTAGAAATGAGTCCAAACAGGCACCCGTTCGTTTGCTTCAGTGCCTGGGGCCACGTTATTTGTCCGCATGGATCCAAACGGATACGGACGGACGAAATGAGTTGGCCCTCACTCATGCGGGATCCCTTGGAAAATGATTAAATTGATCCTTGCAAATAATATATGGCAACTCTGCGACGATTGCTTAACATCATAATATCACGTGGCTCTAAGGGCATATGAATACAGATGCCTCATGAAAAAATTAGGTTAAGGCATCTATATTGATTTTTTTTCTCCAATGCAATCTATCATTAGTGGGCCTCATCAAGAAAAAAAAATAAAGACTCTCACTACATATGCATCTCTACTCTCCACAACCTTTTCAGCTTTATGCACTGGAACACAATTTTTCGCTCCAAACACCCGCCTTCTACAGAGGGTCTCGCTTCTTCATCCGAACCTACTTTTTTTTATCATCCGATCCTACATGCCTTATGGGGTATCACCCGAAGGCTATGAATTGGCCATGCCCTAATAATGCTTCATCTATTTTTAACCTACTGAGTCAGCGAGACAGTGACAGAACCAGTAAAGTAGGTCTACCAATGAATGGTTGCTCGAGGCCTAGGAGCCTTTAGTTTAGTTGGAGCAATTGTTCACTGACGTGCGACGTGCGCAGCATCATGAGCCCGTGGCGCAGTCGATTTGGTGCGGGGAATTTTTGGGTTCATGCATGAATCCAGTCCAGCATCTATCGCGTCCTGTTAAAAAATCGAAGTGTAAAAACGTGGGAACGAATCAATCAATCACGTACAGGAACCGTCGCTGTAGCAGGTGCATATGAGCGGGTCCTCGTACTTAGAAATAAAAATAAAAGAAAATACTCTAAATGAACACGCTTTTTCTGAACTTGTGTATTTTGATTTTATTTCTGAAACGAAGACCACATGTTTGCCTTTTTTCTCATTCGAAGAAAAAATAACATTTACCTTTTCGCTCATTATAAGCGGTGATCCAAAACTGTATCAACAGTAACGGATCACGCAGTGACGGTTCAACCTCCGTATTTTTCATGAGAAAGCCTTTATTGCTAGCTTTATTAATTATCAAATGATGTTTACATCGTCTGTTTCACGTAGAAGGATTGTTTGCACGCCCTCACTCAGCTAGCTCATAAGCAACTACATTACTCTCTATTGCAATGCCTGATAGTAATCTTTTCGAAATCTCTCAACATCTCTCTGAATCATCTATAACTGGAGCCGCGCTTCGACCTCCGTTTTAATTTTCCGCAAGTAAAATTACTAATAATGAATGAAAACATCAAGTCATTGCGCCAATAATAAATTGTTTTTCTTGATAAACACATCAACTATTTTTTCGAAACGGAATAAACACATCAACTATCAAAATCCAAAAAAAACACTTTCAAAAAAGGAAAATCCAAAGGAAACCAATGGACCTGACAACACATACTCTCATAGGTCCTTCATTGATGCTGAATCGAACAACATTGAGGTAGAAAGAGGAAGAGACTTCGTTCCAACACAACATCATCATCACTTCCTCTGACGATGCTGCCAGGAAACTAAAAACCAAAAGAAAATATGACTTACTAAAAAATAACGAAAGAGGCAGTCCTCGCTCCTTCGGCCCCCGGCAAGGCCACAGAATAAGGGCATCTCCAGCCGCGCTCCCAATAAGGCCTCCCCAGGTGATTTTTTCGCGCCGGCGCCAAAAAAACAGGCCAATCGCGTCTCCAGGAACCCGATTTTCGCTAGCCTGGGCCGAAAACAACGCCGGCGGACCCAGGCCGTACCCGGCACGCTGGGGGGCGCCGGGAAAAACTGTTTTGGCGCGAAACAGCCGTGGACCCGCCGCGTCAGCGACACGGCGCCTCGTCTTCCCCCAACGGCCTCGGTTCCCGCGGGGAATCAATGCCAAGGCTGCCGCCGGTCAGCCTTGCCATTGATTCCTCACGGGCGGCGCGTCACGAGACGGCGCGCCGACGCCTCCCCTCCCTCGCACGCGTACACACGGGTGCGGCGCGGCTATATAGCCGGTGGCATGCACTCGTCTGTGCCCACACCAGCCCCTGCCCCTCGCCGCCGTCCAGCTCCTCCCTCTCCCTACCTCTCTCGAGCGCCGCCGCCCAGCCCCTCCCTCTATCTCTCTACCTTTCCCGAGTTCGTCGCCATGGCGGAACGCTACCCCGGAGACGAGGCGGCGGCCAACGGCTTCGGCCGCCGTTCGCTCCGCGAACAGGAGTCCTGGCTCCTGTTCCAGGCGAACATCCCGGCGCCGCCGGACATGCGCACCGAGCCGACGGGGTGGAGGCTCAGCGCCGAGGGAGTGCCCATTCCCCCATTGCCCGACGCCGTGGCGAAGCCGCAGTACTTCGCCGAGGAAGTCGAGGTCGTGCGCGCCTCCCTCACCGACGCCCAACTCTCCCTCCCCCAGTACGCCGCCGACAACCACGCGGCTTGGGCGGCGTATTTCGAGCGCCGCCAGCAGCAGCGCTTGGCGTCCATCAACGGCGCGCCGGTGGTTGGCGGCCGGCAGAACAGCGAGGGGCGCCACCTGTGGTGGGGCGTCCCCGGCCGCACACTCGAGGGCGTGCTGACGTACCTCGAGGGCGGCAACGACCCGCCGTTGGCATACCCGGCGAGGGCGGCCGCCCCGGCGCAGCACCGACGCGCCGGGCCATGGGCGCCAAGGAGGTTCGGGTCCTCCTCCTCTTCTTTCTCCTCCCGATCTTCATCGCACTCCTCCGGCACTCCGGCCCTGCTCGGCGTCAAGGCCGAGCCCGCGGCGGAGACGCCGCTCGGCCGGCGCACTCGCAGCGCCGGCATCGTCATCAACGAGGGCGGCCGGCGCGCCTGCTCGTCGGCTCCTCCTCCGCGCTTCGTCAAGCCAAAGACGGAGCCGGGGCTCACGCCGGTGAAGAAGGAGCCGGCCGCGCCGGTGACGACGGAGCTCGACGACGACGACGTGGCCCTGGAATGGGCGTGCAGGGACTCCATAGCTATGGAGAAGGAGCGCCTGGAGAAGGCGAAGGAGCGCCAGCGCGCCGCCCTGCTTCGCTTCGCGGAGCGTCGACGCGGCCGCGACGAAGGCGGAGTCGTCGTCATCTGCGACAGCGACGACGACGACGACGATGCGCCGCCACCAGTCCGCCATAGCGACGCCGGGCAGGGGTCCAGCAGGGGCGCCCGCGTCAAGGAGGAGAAGGCCGACGACGACGATGGCGGCGACGGCAGCGACTTCAGCCAGTTTTTTCTTTAAATTAGTTTATGTATATGAGCTATGTAATGAAAATCCACGAACTTCGCCGAAATGTGCCGAAATTTATCGTGTTTGGCCGAAATTTATCGTGTTTGGCCGAATTTCATCGTGCTTAAGCCGAACTTCGCCAAACTTCTTTTATTTTAAAACGTGACTGGGGGCGGCCCTGGGGCCGGCGGCTGGGGACCAACTCGCCCCAGGCCCAATTTTTGCGCCGGCTCACCTTCAGACAGCGATTTTAGACGCCCCCGAAGGGCCAACGGCTGGAGATGCCCTAAAAGACAGAAGGCGGACCAAGATGGTAGCGTGGAAGAAACCATAAGGGACGGTGGCTGCTTCTATTTTCCTTGGGCCGAGAGGTCAGGAGAACACAGGCGCTGCTGCTGGCTATGTGTATCTGCTACTCCCTCTCATAATATAAGAATGCAAGTAAAAAACACTTTTATATTATGGGACGGAGGGAGTATGTGCGTTGATCATAATATAAGAATACAAGTAAAAAACACTCTTATATTATGGGACGGACAGAGTATGTGCGTTGATCAAGAAAGTGTCGATGATGATAGAAAAGGAGAAATTGTTAGTCTCCAAGAATGAAACCGCCATGTCAAATCAACGCTACCCAATCTCCATCAACCAGCTAAAAGTGGGTTTGTGCACGTATCATCAGGATGCTGGTGTTGGCGTTGGCGGTGGTGAGTGGTGACCAAACTTAAATACCAGACCAGAATCACTAGTCGGCATGACAACCTTGCATCCACCTACCATAAGTAGGCGTTGGCAACAGACAAACGGGCGAGAGCATGAAGGATCAGAATGTCGTTCTTTTTTGCATAAAATATTTCTGATTCATGAGTAGAGGCAGAAAGAAAAGACAGCAGAAAAGTTATCGGGACATATCCAACATATAGTAGTATCCACGACCTAAAACACAGAGCACATACAAACGTATAAAATTATTGTCCTAACTTAAAAATGACCAACACAGCATCGCAAGTCTGAATTTCGCCCATGCATCACCATGAACTGAACTGCCAGCCAAACACTCGATCACCATGCAGAGGAAGAAGAGGATGATGAATGTCATGAATGTGTAGTAGAGGTTGCAGATATTACAATGTGTACCGCTAACTCCCTCTTTATCAGCAGCAGGGTCCTGAAACAAGCTAAGGTTTGGCATATAATCTTATTCTTCAATAATTGTCAGCAAGGCAGCCATAGCAAGTGCATTATTACTTACTCCTAGTACAGCATAGAGAGCTGGTTCAAGTAAACTTTGCCACATGTAATGATAAATTAATAGTTTATGTTATACTGTTGGTACGATAAAAGCTGTGCAAACTGGTCCCGCCCACCCAGAGCATTGTTTGCAGAGCTCTAGGGTGTAAGATTCACCATGCAGGTGCCTTGGACTTCTCCACAAGAATGATCCTACCATTCCACTCAGTCTCGTCGCAAGCTCGGATTGCTGCATCAGCGTCCTCATCCTTCTCCAGGGATAAAAATCCAAAGCCTCGAGAATCTCCAGTTCTAAGAAAAATTGCAAATTAGGTTAACATCTAGCAAACCTACTTGACAGAGTACAAATGTAGAATGATATTGCCTGGTTTTTTCAGTATACCAGTTATTTCATATATAAAATGTTCAAAAAAAGCTCTTATCATATAGTAGTACAGAGTACGTTCTCTGCCAGCCTCATCATCAATTCAATTTCAACTAGTATTAAAAGAGAAACCATCTAATATCCAACTATTATTGACCATTTTAGTTCAATCGCAACGTAGTACAAACTACAGTCACCGACAGTCCCATCAATCTAGCTTTCTCGTGGTTAATTAATTAGTAAAGGGGCAAACCAGGTAAAATCCAACCAACACCGATTGCTTATAGTTCAATCATAGCAGACATCGCAGCACAAAATTTACCAATTATGCTCTTGCAAGCTGAAATATAAGTGTATGCATAGCATGCCTCGAATATAGTAGAAAAATAATTAGGGGTACTTTTTCTTAGATGTTTCCTTGATCCACATGCAGACAAAATACAACCTTATTTTCAAACGACGGTAGATGGAATCCTAAGTACTCTCCCTATATTTAAACGCAATCCATCAAGTGTTAAAAATATGAGACGGCCTTACAAATCATGCAGCCCGTTTATGAGTTGTGTATCAGTCTGACAAGGTGTGCCTTGTCCATGGTTTCAAAAGGAGAAAAAATGCAAACTTGAGCCGCAATGGAGGAAGTGATGACAAACACTGTATTATAAACTAAAAGAGCCTGCTTGGTAAGCTACAATGAATTGGCTTGCCAATGTTTGGGGTCAGGCCAGTTGAGAGCAAACCAACAAACTGTGAGAGAAACCACATTGGAAATGTTGGAGCCAAACCAAATTCCGTTGGTAGCACCCATTGGCATGGCAAAACTTGGCAAGGCTAACATTTCTAGCAAACCAAGCAGACTTGAAGAGTATCGCAGTGTCTCTCCATTCACAAACAAAGAAACAAGTAGGTACAAATAACTGCATGTGAAAGCGATTACCGTTTATCTCGGACAACCCGCACCCTTGTTACACGTCCAAACTTTGCAAATTTCTTCTCCAACTCTCGCTCTGTGGTGGCATAGCTAAAACCTGCAACAAACAGATTCCGCCCAGGCTTACCCAATCCAGTCTTCCTGTTGGCAGGTGGTGACCAACATCTTTTAGGAGAATGATGCCTTGCTGGAGGTGATCTGTGCCTTGGTGAATGCCTTCTTCTACAATGTAAAAATATATATATAATTAGTACCAACAACATTATAAAACAATAAAAGAAGTAAAACAATCTAGTAACAAAACATAGATCTTCTACTTAAAGTTGCAGAGTCAGAAAACATGTGGTACTGTTGGTTTAAAACATGCTCATCCAAATTCAGATAACAAGAAGGTTGGAGGTTTACTCAGTGGTACACCAAAAAATCACCTTGGAGATCTTCTATGGTGATTCCTAGAGTGTGGAGACCTTGATCGAGATCTACCATGCTCCCTTTTATGTCTAGAGGAATCAGTTTTCCTTGATGGTGACCTTGATTTTGATCTATCTCTCTTCCTTGTTGGGGAGTCCCTCTTTCTTGTTGGGGATTCCCTCCTCCTTGGAGAGGAATCTCTCTTTCTTGGTGAGTCTCTCCTTCTTGGAGAGGAATCCCTCCTTGTTGGGGAATCCCTCCTCCTTGGTGAGGAATCTCTCTTTCTTGGTGAGTCTCTCCTTCTTGGAGAGGAATCCCTCCTTGTTGGGGAATCCCTCCTCCTTGGTGAACCCCTCCTCTTGGGTGAGGCTCTTCTTTTAGGAGATGGAGATCTTCGCCGTGGTGACCCATGCCTCCTTTTAGGGGATGGAGATCTTCGCCGTGGTGACCCATGCCTCCTTTTAGGGGATGGAGATCTTCGTCGTGGTGACCCGTGTCTTCTTTTGGGGGATGGAGATCTTCTGCGAGGTGACCCATCTCTTCTTTTAGGGGATGCAGATCTTCGGCGTGGTGAACCATGTCTTCTTCTAGGGGAAGCTGATCTTCGTCGCGGTGACCCGTCTCTTCTTTTAGGGGAAGCTGATCTTCGCTGCGGTGACCCATCTCTTCTTCCAGGGGATGTAGATCTTCGGCGCGGTGACCCATCTCCACGCCGAGATTGTGCTTTTCTTTCTGGAGAGTTATCCCGTGCATGTGGAGACAACTCATGTGAGGGAGCTCTTCTACGGTTGGTGTCATGGTTTTCAGGAGATCCAGGAGATCGGGACCGATGTCTTGCTGGTGGGCTTCGAGAGTCAGCCAAATTATCACCCTCTTTTGCATGATGTGGTGAGTCCAGTTTCTCAGATGAATGAGCATGAGGTGACCTTTCTACTGAAAGTGAGACCCTCCTGGCTGGTGATGGTGTGCCCTTCTCTAGTCCTGCAGACCTTTCAGGTGGAGAATCCCACTGATTGCCAGGCGTGGAAATGCCATTCTCGGTACCAGGATCTTCCTGCTCCATCCCATCCAAATAGGAAGGTGCAGTTGCAGAGTTGAAGTTCTCATTGTCATGTTCATCATGAGGATTAGAATTCCCACCATTCATTTGATCATCATCTGCCTCATTCACTTCATTGTGAAAAGTCTCATGTAACTTTCTGTTGTCCTTATTTCCCATCTGAGGCGCAGAAGAGTTTGGAATTTCATCATCATCATCACCGCTATTGCTAAATTGATAATCCCTACTGCTATTATCAGCTAACATAGAGTCACCAAGATAGGCATCAAAATGTGTAGTTTCTTGTTGAAAGTTTGATATATCATTACCACTGCTTTCATGAAGCTCTGGAGGAAGCACACCTTCAACCACTTCTGTATTCTGATGCACATCATAACCCGGAGAAGTGGTACGTACTTCACAGTCATCATTATGGTGAACTTTCCGTTCAGCTGCATCGTTTTGCATATCAGATTCTATATGCACATGATGTTCCTCGTCTTGCTTCAGGGGAGATGCTGGACTAGTCGAAGCAGATTTCATTGTATTGCACATGATCTGATCATTCATATAGGGTACAGAATCTGCAGACAAATATGAAATTTGATCGGCTGCGTCAACTAAAAGTCCATCATTCAGTGGTGGGGATTCAGGTTGTGTAATTCCTTCACCATGATAATCCATGTGCTCCAACAAGCAACCATCTTGATCTCCAAATAAAGGACCAGGGTCTCCACAAGTCCCATCCAGACTTCTCTCAGGGGATATGTAATCCATCTGGATGTTGAATAAACAGCAAAAATGGAATAGTAAGAGTACATTACAAGAGAGAATTTTATAACAGAGAACTGCATAGATGATAAGGCATACCATGCCCAGTTTATACAGTTGAGATACTGATAAAACCCTAAATTAGCATGACACGATAACATTTAAATTCACACATAAAAGGTAACAAACAGCAGAAGATAAATCAAAGCAGCAAAGTCGCCAATTTCCCACCTGATCTCTGTAGAGGATAGCCTCAGATTCATATCCACTAAGATAAACAAAATACGGACTTACTTGTGATGTGGCATTTACAATTAAAGAACTGAAACAATCACAGCATTACATGTAACAAAAAAGAAAATTGTTCTCAAGGAAGAACAATAGTGCAATCCGTTTGTGCAGACGTCCAGCATTTGCAAGTTGCAGGAGCAGGAAATGCAATAAAATGGAAGGATGGTGTGCTCGCAAGGGTGCATCATGAAGCATAAAAGACAACACTGGAACAGCGAAGTAAAACATCCAGTAAAAGACTGCCAGTGCTCCAAACACAATCCAGCGAGGCAACTGTATTTCGAGCAATTTTGCTAATTCAGCTGATGTGGCAACAATAGCAACAACCATGACCCATTCTTAGTACAGTTCTTAAGGACAAGGCATTCGTAATGCTGAACTGTGTCAGTCTATTTATTAGCTAATCAGAACCAAACAAACGAACTGAAATCTTTCCAGAGATTTCAAATTTCTCTTCTGACGACTTATATACATAATTTACACGAACAGTCCTCAACCGCTTAGACCCTGGCGAAACTGAATTTCCATATTTGAAAGGCAGGGCTGCTACTATAGGTTCATCAAAGTGGCCTAACACAAGAAAAGGACCATTTATAAAAATAAATAACCAATTTTGACACTTCAGAGCAACAACATGTTCCCAGGTTGTTGAGCAAACATTTATCGTAACAAGTGCAATATGTTAATACAGCTCTTACTACAAGGCAACAATGCCACCTGGCCCTCTACTGGCACACCCCTAAAACACTACTACTAGCTGAAGTGGCAAACCGATATTACAAGGAAACGAATAACAAAGCCCACGACCAAATCGACAAGTTCTAACCTGATACCTCGTCCAGATCCGCATTACGCTTTCACGTCCATCGAGCACATAAAACGGAAACTTAACCACGTGGAATTATGACCGCACAACCCGTACTAATTTCGGTGTGCAATACAAAAACAAGCAGCATCGAAGCCACTGCTGCATCTAGGCTGTTGGATCCCAGTTCCAGGCAAACGCAATTTCAAATTGACTGATCCCCGTGAAAACCGCATCTGGGGCTAGGATTTACCCGCACAAACCCCAAATTACGACAATCGCGCGAGGGAAAAACAATCGAAGCAAACCCTAAGGGAAATGCGGTGTCGTGTACCGATCTGTGCAGCCAGACTCCCCGCCCCCATCACCAACTAGAATTCCGACCGCAAATATGAGGGGTAAATTGGGGAGAGAAACCACCGAGAGCAGAACCCTCACCTACGAAAGACGCCACGGAGGCAGCCACTTCTGCAGTGGGAGTCCTTCCCTCCTTGCTCCGATGTCCCTTACCCCGGCCCGTGAGAGAAAATTCTCTCCTCCTCCTCCCCCTCCTCCACCCTTGGAGAGAGAAGGGAAGAAGAAGCAATGGATTGAGATTTTTGGGAGGCCGTACGAAATGGAGGGCTCGTGGGGCGTAAGTAGCGTGTGTGGGTACGCTCACCCCCGCGCGGGTTCGCGCAAGGCGTGGGAACCGAGGATCGGGGCCCACCTGGCCCGCGGGCCACGTGTGGAGCCGGTGCGGGCGGGTTTGTTGAGGACGGTAACCACCACCTAACCGGTGTCTGGACCCATCATCGCCGCGTCATATTGGGCCAGGACGAGCCCTTGCCCTTGGACCGGAGACTAATTTTGTGCACAACTATCTCTACACTATCTACTCAAAAAAATCTACTAAAAAAAACTATCTCTACACTAGCTTCTTCTTCCCCTCAAAAAAAAACTCGCTCATTCTGTGTCCTTTTCTAAAAAAAAGCTAATTCTTCGCCCCCTAAAAAAAATAATTCTCCGAAGTAGTTTTCCCTCGAGTTAGGGTTCTGGCCCCTTTCGCCGACTCTTTACCGGCGTTGAGACCACCTTGTACCTCGGCTCCCCCTCCTCCGTCGACTCTCTCGGGCTGCAATCGGGGCAATCTTGTCTTATTGCCCGACCTTGGTAGTTGCAGGGATCGTGGGATTTCTTGCTATGGTTATCTCTGGTGCAATCGGATCGTGGTTTGGGCAGAAGAAGATGGCGTCTGATGGCTCTGCTAGTTCATTTGTCGTTGTTGACCACGATCTGGAGAAGATGGTGTCGGAGTTGGGCTTGTGAGAGGAGGATTTGACCATCGTGGTTTTTTAGGAACAGGTCCCAACATAATAACAATCTATTAGGTGGATGGCCCTAGCTAGGGTTCACAAAGAAGGGGAAATCGGTCATTATTGATTATTTAGGAACATGAGATCTGCATGGCATTTCACTCAGAAGGCTCACATCCGCCCTCTCGAGCAGAATCTTTTACCCCTCAATTATTTTGCTTAGGGGACTAGGAGAAGGTTATGGATGGAGGTCTATGGGTGTTTTGTGGTGACAATGTTGATTGCCCCCTATGATGGCTTCACCAAATTGATGTTAATCGAACTCAATCATGTGGATATATGGATACAAATGCACGACATTCCTGATGGCTATCCTCCCTTTGTTGAATCACTGATTCTCACCGGGTGATCATCGAGACCAGAGCTATGATGCATCTCTTGTTGGGGAACGCAGTAATTTCAAAAACAAATCCTACGCACACGCAAGATCCATCTAGGTGATGCATAGCAACGAGAGGGGGAGAGTATGTCTATGTACCCTCATAGACCGAAAGCGGAGGCGTTATGACAACGCGGTTAATGTAGTCGTACGTCTTCACGATCCGACCGATCCTAGCACCGAAGGTACGGCACCTCCGCGATCTGCACATGTTCAGCTCGGTGACGTCCCACGAACTCTAGATCCAGCTGAGGTCAAGGGAGAGTTTCGTCAGCATGACGGCGTGATGACGGTGATGATGAAGCTACCGGCGCAGGGCTTTGATAACCCATAAGTATAGGGGATCACAATAATTTTCGAGGGTAGAGTATTCAACCCAAATTTATTGATTCGACACAAGGCGAGCCAAAGAATATTCTCAAGTATTAGCAGCTGAGTTGTCAATTCAATCACACCTAGAAACTTAATATCTGCAGCAAGGTATTTAGTAGCAAAGTAATATGATAGTAGTGGTAACGGTAGCAAAATGTAATGATAACAAAAGTAATGTTTTTTGGTATTTTGTAGTGATGATAGCAATAGCAACAGAAATGTAAATAAGCGAAGAACAATATATGGAAAGTTCGTAGGCAATGGATCGGTGATAGAGAATTATGCCGGATGTGGTTCATCATGTAACAGTCATAACCTAGGGTGACACAGAACTAGCTCCAATTCATCAATGTAATGTAGGCATGTATTTCGAATATAGTCATACATGCTTATGGAAAAGAACTTTGCATGACATCTTTTGTCCTACCCTCCCGTGGCAGCGGGGTCCTAGTGGAAACTAAGGGATATTAAGGCCTCTTTTTAATAGAGTACCGGACCAAAGCATTAACACATAGTGAATACATGAACTCCTCTACGGTCATCACCGGGAGTGGTCCCGATTATTGTCACTTCGGGGTTGCCGGATAATAACACATAGTAGGTGACTATAGACTTGCAAGATAGGATCAAGAACTCACATATATTCATGAAAACATAATAGGTTCAGATCTGAAATCATGGCACTCGGGCCCTAGTGACAAGCATTAAGCATAGCAAAGTCATAGCAACATCAATCTCAGAACATAGTGGATACTAGGGATCAAACCCTAACAAAACTAACTCGATTACATGATAAATCGCATCCAACCCATCACCGTCCAGCAAGCCTACGATGGAATTACTCATACACGGCGGTGAGCATCATGAAATTGGTGATGGAGGATGGTTGATGATGACGACGATGATGGATTCCCCTCCGTGGAGCCCCGAACGGACTCCAAATCAGCCCTCCCGAGAGGTTTTAGGGCTTGGCGGCGGCTCCATATAGTAAAGCGAGGAATCCTTCTCCTTGATTTTTTTCTCCCTGAAAGTGAATATATAGAGTTGGTGTAACACCCCGGATGTAACTTTCCCAATTTGTACTCCAACTCTTGCTGTTTCCGGCGTTAAGTTATTTTATTTTCTCGGGTTCGGGTCTTTGTCTCCGTGTGTTGTTATCGTTGTCATGCATCTCATATCATGTCATCTTGTGCATTGCATTTGCATACGTGTTCGTCTCATGCATTCGAGCATTTTCCCCGTTGTCCGTTTTACATTCCGGCGCTTCGTTCTCCTCCGGTGGTCATTTCTACCTTTCTTTCGTGTGTGGGGACTAAAAATTTCCGGATTGGACCGAGACTTGCCAAGCGGCCTTGATTTACTACCGGTAGACCGTCTGTCAAGTTTCGTATCTTTTGGACTTCGTTTGATACTCCAACGGTTAACCGAGGGACCGAAAAGGCCTCGTGTGTGTTGCAGCCCAACACCCCTCCAAGTTGGCCCAAAGCCCACCTAAACCTGCTCCATCATCTAGAGCGTTCGATCACGATCGCATGGCCGAAAACCGCACCTCATTTGGACTCTCCTAGCTCCTCCTATGGCTATATATAGTCCACCCTCTCAAAATTCGCGGTACCACTCTTTCCCTAACCCTACCCCTTTCTTCATCCGCGCGCCGGACGTGTCCGCCGGCGCCGGACAAAATCGTCGCCGCCGCCGCCCGCACCAGTGGCGTCCCGCCACGTGGCGCCCGCCGCCTGCCGCCGCCCGAGGCCCGCGGGGCCCGACCGCGGCCCTCCCGGCCCGTAGCCGCCCGCCGCCTTCTTCTCCCGAGCCAGCGCCGCGCCCCGCCGCCCGGCTTCGCCCACCGCCGCCTGTCGCCGTTCCCCGCTGCCTTGCCTCGCCGCCGGCCAGCAGGAGCTCGCCGGAGCCGCGAGCTCGCCGCCCCGCGTCCCCGGTGGCCGGAGCCGCCACCCGCCGCCGGATCCAGCCCGGATCCGGCCAGATCCGACTCTCCCTCTCCTCCCCGCCGATTTTGCGACCTCGCCGGAGCAAGTCAACCCTCGCCGGAGCTCCTCGGTTCGCGTGCCGATCCAGATCTGGGACGAACCCTAGGGTTGACCTCTCAATTTTTCCTAAGTCTGCAGTTCAAGTGCTCATGTTCATAGCCTCGTAACTTTGCATCTGTAGCTACGATTCATGCATATAGCATATCAAAATGTTCGCCTCAGAGAGTACATCATTTCATTCCATTGCATTATTTTCATTTGAGTTCATCTTGATTCCCGAAATGCTGTTAGAAGAGGGCTACTTGAGTTAATTGTCATATCTGCTGCTCCATTTAGCTTTTTGTCAATTTTGCCATGATTATTGTGTGCATGATATGCCCATGAGTTCTACATATGTTTTGTTAAGAGTTTTGTCATCTTTCCAGAGGTGCAACCCATGTATTTTTGTGATGTGTGTGGTGACTAACACAAGCTTGCAAAGTGGTGCACTTGGTAATTCTGTTTTCAGGGACTTAGCATTTCCACAAAGTCCTTGATCTGTTTATCTCATGTTGCCATATGTTCGTGTTGTTTCCTAGTGATCCGTGCCTCTTTTGAGGATGATCAGTAAGGATGTTTTGTTAATATTGTAGTTCTCTATCCATCCATGTCTTTGTTTGCAATTATGGAGCACCCTAGCTTGAGTCAATCGAGCTCTACTTTTGCTACTTTGTGAATCTGGGTAGACTGTCAACTTGTTTGCAATTTTTCCGATGATGCTGTAGTTGATCCGTGCATGCTATTCTATTGTTCTTGCCATGTCTAGCTTGCATTTTGTGTGTTCTTGATGGGTGTATGCTTAGTTGGTCATGACTTGCTCCGTAGTGAGTGCATCGAGCTCGTAAACATGCCTACTTGATATCTGTTTCAGCATGCTCCAGTTTTCACTAAGTCTGAGAACTGATTATGTTTTTGCTATGTCCACATGCTTGCAATTGTATTTTCTGATCCCTTTTGGCTCAAGGTCACTAAGGGACTTTTGTTAAGCTCTTTGAGTAGCTCCATGCCATGCTTTACTTTGCCATGTTCAGGACCTGTAGCATGTAGTTTTGTTGCTCCGAAGAGTGCTACCTGATCTGAAATTCCAGACAAGTGTTAATTTCACTAAGTCTGAGATCTGTTTGCCATATGCATTTTTGCCATGCTTGTTTGAACCTGTTAATGGATGAATTGGCCGTAGCTCAGTGCTAGACTTTTGTTAAGATTCTTGTATGCATCCCTGCCATGTATTTTGATGTCATGTTTGGGTGCTGTAGCATGTTCATTTCGTTGCATTTAGATGGCTACTTGCTGTAAATCGCAGACCGGTGTCATATTTGAATCGCTTGCCATTTCCAAACCGTAACTCCGATTCCGGTGTTCTTTATATCATTTTCAAGCGATTTCATCTCATCTTTCCAGTGGCACACTTGGATTTCCAAGTTGAGGCCAGGTTCTTGCATTCCCTGTCAAATCTTGCATATGCATCCCGCATCGCATATCATCTTTGCATCATTTTGTTCGAGCTTGCACGTGGTTGATTGTGTCCTTGTTGTGCTTGTTTGTCTTGTTTGGGTAGAGCCGGGAGACGAGTTCGCTAACGAGGAGCCCGTTAAGTTTGCTTTCGAGGATCCAGTCAACTCTGACAACTGTGCAGGCAAGATGATCATACCCTCGAAATCACTACTATCTTTGCTATGCTAGTTTGCTCGCTCTTTTGCTATGCCAATGCTACGATGCCTACCATTTGCTTTCAAGCCTCCCAAATTGCCATGTCAAACCTCTAACCCACCATGTTCCTAGCAAACCGTTGATTGGCTATGTTACCGCTTTGCTCAGCCCCTCTTATAGCGTTGCTAGTTGCAGGTGAAGATTGAAGGCCGTTCCTTGTTGGAACATTTATTTACTTGTTGGGATATCATTATATTGCTATGTTATCTTAATGCATCTATATACTTGGTAAAGGGTGGAAGGCTCGGCCTCTCGCCTAGTGTTTTGTTCCACTCTTGCCGCCCTAGTTTCCGTCATATCGGTGTTATGTTCCCGGATTTTTGCGTTCCTTACGCGGTTGGGTTATAATGGGAACCCCTTGATAGTTCGCCTTGATTAAAGCTTTTCCAGCAATGCCCAACCTTGGTTTTACCATTTGCCACCTAGCCCTTTTCTTTCCCTTGGGTTCTGCAGACTCAAGGGTCATCATTATTTTAACCCCCCCGGGCCAGTGCTCCTCTGAGTGTTGGTCCAAACTGTCAGCCGCCGGTGGCTACCAGGGGCAACTCTGGGCTAGCCTACCGGAAGTTTAGACAATCTGAGTGTGCCCTGAGAAAGAGATATGTGCAGCTCCTATCGGGATTTGTCGGCACATTCGGGCGGTGTTGCTGGTTTTGTTTTAACCTGTCGAAATGTCTTGAAGAACCGAGATACCGAGTCTGATCGGAACATCTTGGGAGGAGGTCTATTCCTTCGTTGACCGTGAGAGCTTGTCATGGGCTAAGTTGGGACTCCCCTGCAGGGATTTGAACTTTCAAAAGCTGTGCCCGCGGTTATGGGCAGATGGGAATTTGTTAATGTCCGGTTGTAGACAACTTGAACCTTAACTTAATTAAAATGAATCAACTGAGTGTGTTACCGTGATGGCCTCTTCTCGGCGGAGTCCGGGAAGTGGACACGGTGTTGGAGTAATGTTTGCGCAGGTTGCTCTCTAGTTTCTCGCTCGCTCTTTGCCTCCTCTTCTCGCTCTCTTTTGCGAACAGGATAGCCACCATATTTGCTAGTCGCTTGCTGCAGCTCCACCTATATTTACCTTGCCTTACCTATAAGCTTAAATAGTCTTGATCGCGAGGGTGCGAGATTGCTGAGTCCCTGTGGCTCACAGATTACTATTACACCAGATGCACGGCCTGATGATTCCGCTCCAGGTGACGCGCTCGAGCTCAGGTGGGAGTTCGACGAGGACTCTCAACGTTACTATGTTTCCTTTCCTGATGATCAGTAGTGTTGCCCAGTTGGGGGTGAACGGGACCGTTGTCGCATGTTGGGTTCTCTTTTATTTTGGCGCCGTAGTCGGGCCATGAGTGTTTGGATGATGTAATGTTATTTATGTACTTGATTGACGTGGCGAGTGTAAGCCAACTATGTATTCTCCCCTTATGATTTATATTACATGGGATGTTGTGAAGATTGCCTAACTTGCGACATATGCCTTCAATGCGATTATGCCTCTAAGTCGTGCCTCGTCACATGGGATATATAGTCGCATCGAGGGTGTTACAGTTGGAGTTGAGGTCGGAGGAGCTCCAGGGGGCCCATGAGGTAGGGGGCGCACCCAGGGGGCAGGCGCGCCCCCACCCTCGTGGTTAGGGTGTGGGCTCCCTAGTCTTGATCTTTTTCCAGTATTTTTTATTATTTCCAAAAATACACTCCGTGGAGTTTTAGGTCATTCTGAGAACTTTTGTTTCTGCACATAAATAACACCATGGCAATTCTGCTAAAAACAGCGTCAGTCCGGGTTAGTTTCATTCAAATCATGCAAGTTAGAGTACAAAACAAGGGCAAAAGTGTTTGGAAAAGTAGATACGACGGAGACGTATCAACTCCCCCAAGCTTAAACCTTTGCTTGTCCTCAAGCAATTCAGTTGATAAACTAAAAGTGATAAAGAAAAACTTTTACAAACTCTGTTTGCTCTTGTTGTTGTAAATATGTAAAGCCAACATTCAAGTTTTCAGCAAAGATTATAAACTAACCATATTCACAATAATGCATAGGTCTCATGTTTACTCATACCAATGGCATAATCAACTAGCGGGCAATAATAATAAATCTCGGATAACAACACTTTCTCAAAACAATCATAATATGATATAACAAGATGGTGTCTCGCTAGCCCTTTCTAAGACCGCAAAACATAAATGCAGAGCACCTTTAAAGATCAAGGACTGACTAGACATTGTAATTCATGGTAAAAGAGATCCAATCAAGTCATACTCAATGTAAACTAACATCAATGAATGCAAATGATAGTGATGCTCTCCAACTGGTGCTTTTTAATAAGAGGATGATGACTCAGCATAAAAGTAAATAGATAGGCCCTTACGCAGAGGGAAGCAGGGATTTGTAGAGGTGCCAGAACTCGGTTTTGAAATAGAGGTGAATAATATTTTGAGCGGTATACTTTCATTGTCAACATAACAACCAAGAGATGGCGATATCTTCCATGCTACACACATTATAGGCGGTTCCCAAACAGAATGGTAAAGTTTATACTCCCCCTCCACCAACAAGCATCAATCCATGGCTTGCTCGAAACAATGAGTGCCTCCAACTAACAAGAGTCCCAGGGGGAGTTTTGTTTGCAATTATTTTGATTTGATTTGCATAAAGCATGGGACTCGGCATCCCGGTGACCAGCCATTTTCTCGTGAGTGAGGAGCGGAGTCCACTCCTCTTGAGAATAACCCGCCTAACATGGAAGATACGGACAACCCTAGTTGATACATGAGCTATTCAAGTATACAAAACATGATATTTATTTGAAGGTTTAGAGTTTGGCACATACAAATTTACTTGGAACGGCAGGTAGATACCGTATATACTCCCTCCTTCTATCTATATAGGGCCTAATGTGTTTTTCAAGACCGCCTTTGACTATTGATAAGACTAGTAATACATGAGATGTATAATGTGAAAATTATATCATTTGAAGCTCCTTTCACGTACGAATTTGACGGTATGGTCTGTGTAACTTGCATGTCATATATTATTGCTATAACACTTGGTCAAAATTAGCCTCAAAAAATGATTAGGCCCTATATAGATGGAAGGAGGGAGTAGGTAGGTATGGTGGACTCATATGGAATAACTTTGGGGTTTATGGGATTGGATGCACAAGCAGTATTCCCGCTTAGTACAGGTGAAGGCTAGAAAAAGACTGGGAAGCGACCAGCTAGAGAGCGACAACAGTCATGAACATGCATTAAAATTAATCAACACCGAATGCAAGCATGAGTAGGATATAATGCACCATGAACATCAATATCGTAGAGGGTATGTTGATTTTGTTTCAACTACATGCGTGAACATGTGCCAAGTCAAGCCACTCGAATCGTTCAAAAGAGGATACCACCCTATCATACCACTTCACAACCATTTTAATAGCATGTTGGCACGCAAGGTAAACCATTATAAGCTCCTAGCTAATTAAGCATGGCATAAGAAACTATGATCTCTAATTGTCATTGCAAACATGTTTATTCATAATAGGCTGAATCAGGAACGATGAACTAATCATATTTACAAAAACAAGAGAGGTCGAGTTCATACCAGCTTTTCTCATCTCAATCAGTCCATCATATATCGTCATAATTGCCTTTCACTTACACGACCGAACGATGTGGATAATAATAATAGTGTGTGTGCATTGGACTAAGCTGGAATCTGCAAGCATTCAATAAACAGGAGAAGACAAGGCAATATGGGCTCTTTTGTGAGATCAACAATAATGCATATAAGAGCCACTTCAACAATTTAATTATGGTCTTCTCCTATCGACCCCCAAAGAAAAGAAAAGAAATAAAACTATATACACGGGAAAGCTCCCAACAAGCAAAAAGAAGAACAAGAAATCTTTTTGGGTTTTCTTTTTAGTTACTACTAAAAGCATGGAAAGTAAACTAATTAAAAGCTACAACTAATTTTTTTGGTTTTTCTTAAGGTTTATTAAACACACAAGAAGAAAGCATAAAAAAGAGAAAATAAACTAGCATGGATGATGCAATGAAAAAGTATGAGCACCGACATCTAGCAATGAGTGTGTGAACATAAATGTAATGTCGGTGAGAAATACGTACTCCCCCAAGCTTAGGATTTTGGCCTAAGTTGGTCTATGGCCACGGTTGGCCTGGGGGATATCCATAGTAATAGTTGTGGTTGTACTGAGAAGAAGAAGACTCTGATTGCCACTGGTTGGCAATCATCTCCGGATCCCACTAGTAATTAGACTGTCGTGGAGGATCAACTTGTGGTTCCGACTCTGGCTCTGTGGCTGATGTGGGGTTCCGGTAGGCGTGAATAGCCTCCAACGAAACAAGGTACTTGCATGCAGATAAATCAAATAAGGAAGGAGCAGGCAGGGTAATAGTCTCAGGATGATGTTTATCAAAGAACAATTTGTATTTGAGCTCATTTCCCCTATTCTTAACAATAAAATCGTGTGCTACCATACTCTTATAATCTAAATAAACAGGAGGAAGCAATTTTTTTCCTTCTCATAATGCCTAATAGGTATGTTAAAATGTGCAACTAGGCGCGAGGCGAAGATGCCTCCAAAGACAGGGCCCTTAGTACGGTTAAGATTTAACCGCTTTGCAATAATAGCACCCATGTTGAATGTATCATCACGAAATAAGGCGTGGCACAAAGTAACAATATCAGGGGCACTCAGGTTTCCACAGTTTCCGCGCCCAATTAAGCATCTACTAGCAAATATAGCAAAGTAACGTAGAACAGGAAAGTGTATGCTAGTAGTTCGTGCATCAAAAACTTTCCTCGTTTCCCCTACAACAATTGTATCAATAAACCCTTCCACATCGTCATGATGTGGTTCCTCTACACTACCCTTGAAAGGGATCAAACAAACCCGACAAAAATCATGAAGTGACATCTCCTTATGTTCATCATATAAATAAAATTCCACCGTAGGTGGTGAGCTCCTAGCATGGAAATGAAAGTTTTGCACAAAGATATTGGTGAGTAAGAGATACTGTTCGCGTTGGTCGTGTAGGAAGGCGGTGAGCCTGCATTCTCAGCCAATTCATAGAAATCATCATAAATCTCGGCTGCTCTCAAGAAATCATCACAAGGCCATTCACATGGCCGAACCTCCGCGGTGCGAGGGAGATTATACTTGGGCTTCTTGTTCTCTTCACTTTGTTTATCCTTCGAGCTTCGGCTCGATGAGCCCCTCAAAAATCTCTTCATCTTTTTCTGAAAATTTCTGAAATTTTTAGTAACTTCAAAATAAAAGTGAACCAAACTCAACAAAATTGAGAGCAACTACTCCTACAAGTGCCTAGAGCCTATATCATGCATCAAAACTACTTGGAACCATATAAATTTGACATGCAAGCTCAAGAACAGGGCCACCTAAGCGGCAAAAATATGCAATGAATAAAGCACTAGAAAAAAAACTAATTGGACCAATGGAGGAGTCACATACCAAGGAACAATCCCCCAAAGCAGTTTTGTGAGAGGTGCTTTGAGCAAGGAGATCGAAAATCGCAGCAAAATGAGCTAGAACTCGTGCTTGAGCTGGATAATGGTGTTTGTGGGAGGAAGAAGGAGTGTGTGGGTGCAGGAATAAGTGGAGGAGGGCCACCGTGGGCCCACGAGGTAGGGGGCACGCCCTCCACCCTCGTGGCTAGGTGGGTGCCCCCCTGCTATGTTCTCAGTGCCAAATATTCTCAAATATTCCAGAAAAAATCATATTTAAATTTCAGGGCATTTGGAGAACTTTTATTTTTGGGGTATTTTTATATTGCATGGATAATTCAGATAACAGACAGAAAATACTATTTTTATTTTATTTAATATAAATAACCATAAGTAAAAAGAGGGTACAGAGAGTTGTGTTTTCTAAATTCATCCATCTCATGATCATCAAAAGGAATCCATTAACAAGGTTGATCAAGTCTTGTTAACAAACTCATTCCGAATAACATGGAACCGGAGAATTTTCGAATAACACTAGGTTACCTCAACGGGGATATGCACATCCCCAAAAATAAGAATATCATATTTCTTCTTGACAGTAGGAAGAGGAAATTCAAAACCTCCAAAAATAATCGATGGAATTTTTCCAATAGAATTGATATTGTGGACTTGAGGTTGTTTCGTCGGAAAGTGTACCGTATGCTCATTACCATTAACATGAAAAGTGACATGGCCTTTGTTGCAATCAATAACAGCCCCTGCAGTATTCAAAAAGGGTCTTCCAAGAATAATAGACATACTATCATCCTCGGGAATATCAAGAATAACAAAGTCCGTTAAAATAGTAACGTTTGCAACCACAACAGGCACATCCTCACAAATACCGACATGTATAACAGTTGATTTATCAGCCATTTGCAAAGATATTTCAGTAGGTGTCAACTTATTCAAATCAAGTCTATGATATAAAGAGAGAGGCATAACACTAACACCGGCTCCAAGATCACATAAAAGCAGTTTTAACATAATTTCTTTTAATAGAGCATGGTATAGTGGGTACTCCTGGATCTCCAAGTTTCTTTGGCATTCCACCCTAAAAAGTATAATTAGCAAGCATGGTGGAAATTTCAGCTTCCGGTATCTTTCTCTTATTTGTAACAATATCTTTCATATACTTAGCATAAGGATTCATTTTGAGCACATTAGTATCAAGCATAGAAGTAGTTTCATCATAAGTATCATGCATAGCAGAAGTGGCATCATCAATAACATGCGACATATCAGAATGAATAGCAGAAGCAGGTTTAGGTGTCGCAAGCTTACTCAAAACAGAAGGTGAATCAAGTGCAGAGCTAGATGGCAGTTCCTTACCTCCCCTCGTAGTTGAGGGATAAATCCTGGTTCTTGGATCATTCAAGTTCTTCATAATGATAAGAAGATATAAATACCAAGTGACTCAAAGAATAGAGCTATGCTCCCCGGCAACGGCGCTAGAAATAGTCTTGATAACCCACAAGTATAGGGGACCGCAACAGTTTTCGAGGGTAGAGTATTCAACCCAAATTTATTGATTTGACACAAGGGGAGCCAAAGAATATTCTCAAGTATTAGCAGCTGAGTTGTCAATTCAACCACACCTGGGAACTTAATATCTGCAGCAAGGTATTTAGTAGCAAAGTAATATGATAGTAGTGGTAACGGTAGCAAAAGGTAATGATAACAAAAGTAATGTTTTTGGTATTTTGTAGTGATGATAGCAATAGCAACGGAAAAGTAAATAAGCGAAGAGCAATATATGGAAAGTTCGTAGGCAATGGATCGGTGATAGAGAATTATGTCGGATGTGGTTCATCATGTAACAGTCATAACCTAGGGTGACACAGAACTAGCTCCAATTCATCAATGTAATGTAGGCATGTATTCCGAATATAGTCATACGTGCTTATGGAAAAGAACTTTGCATGACATCTTTTGTCCTACCCTCCCATGGCAGCGGGGTCCTAGTGGAAACAAAGGGATATTAAGGCCTCCTTTTAATAGAGTACCGGACCAAAGCATTAACACATAGTGAATACATGAACTCCTCAAACTACGGTCATCACCGGGAGTGGTCCCGATTATTGTCACTTCGGGGTTGCCGGATAATAACACATAGTAGGTGACTATAGACTTGCAAGATAGGATCAAGAACTCACATATATTCATGAAAACATAATAGGTTCAAATCTGAAATCATGGCACTCGGGCCCTAGTGACAAGCATTAAGCATAGCAAAGTCATAGCAACATCAATCTCAGAACATAGTGGATACTAGGGATCAAACCCTAACAAAACTAACTCGATTACATGATAAATCTCATCCAACCCATCACCGTCCAGCAAGACTACGATGGAATTACTCACGCACGGCGGTGAGCATCATGAAATTGGTGATGGAGGATGGTTGATGATGACGACGGCGATGGATTCCCCTCTGCGGAGCCCCGAACGGACTCTAGATCAGCCCTCCCGAGAGGTTTTAGGGCTTGGCGCTGGCTCCGTATCGTAAAACGCGATGAATCCTTCTCCTTGATTTTTTTCTCCCCGAAAGTGAATATATAGAGTTGGAGTTGAGGTCGGAGGAGCTCCAGGGGGCCCACGAGGTAGGGGGCGCGCCCCCACCCTCGTGGCTATGGTGTGGGGCCCCTGGTCTTGATCTTTTGCCAGTATTTTTTATTATTTCCAAAAATACGCTATGTGGAGTTTCTGGTCATTCCGAGAACTTTTGTTTCTATACATAAATTACACCATGGCAATTCTGTTGAAAACATCGTTAGTCCGGGTTAGTTCCATTCAAATCATGCAAGTTAGAGTCCCAAACAAGGGCAAAAGTGTTTGGAAAAGTAGATACGACGGAGACATATCAGGCTTCGCCTAAGCACCGCAACGATATGACCAAGGTGGAAATCTGTGGAGGGGGGCACCGCACACGTCTAAACAATCAACTTGTGTGTCTATGGGGTGCGTCCCTTACCCGTATATAAAGGAGTGGAGGAGGGGGAGAGCCGGCCCTATCATGGCGCGCCCAAGGGGGGAGTCCTACTCCCGGTGGGAGTAGGATTCCCCCTTCCCTAGTTGGAGTAGGAGAGAAAGGAAGGGGGAGAGAGGGGGAAGGAAAGGGGGGGCACTACAAAAAAAAGACACATCCATGACATTTTGGGCCGAACAAAAAAATATAATTCTGTCATACTTATGAGACTTTTATGACGATAATTGTGACAAAACCCGGTATCATCATAGATGTGGTGGGGTCCTACTTCTATGACAAAAAATCATGATAGAAAATGGGATTTTCGTTCGGGGCGGGCCGGAGACGCAGCTGCATGACATTCTTTGGGCCGTCCATGACGGAAAAAATCGTGGTAGAAGCGAGGGCGAGGAAAATATCAGGGTGTTCCCGACTATGGTGGGTGGTCGGGGCCAAGCAATGCGCGTTTCTCTCATACACGCACGCGCGTGGGTGCGAGGCGTTGGGCTCTAACTGAACCCAAGCAAGGCTTTGGGCTCTAACTGAACCCGAGCGATTGCACTGTAGGCTACGCGTTACTGAACCCGAGCGATCGATCGATGGCTGTTAACTGAACCCGATCGAGAGATTCCTTCGCTAATGCTGCTAACTAAAGCTGATCGATGCTGCCTCTGGATGTGAGCATTGCTGGGGGGTTTGGATGAACAGTTCCCGGTGGGGGTGGATGAACAGGATCCCGTGGTGTTGCCTCTGGATGAACATGACCCCAATCGATCGAGCCGGTTGGGGCTGGGTGAACAGGACCCCGTGGAGGGCAGGATGAACAGGACCACCCCGTGGAGGGCTAGATGAATAGTAGACGGTGGAGGGCTGGATGAATAGTAGCCCGTGGAGGGGTGGTTGAACAGGAGCCCGTGGAGAGGGCTGGTTGAACAGTAGCCGGTGGAGTAGCGCGCGGTGGAGGCTGGATGAACAGGAGCACGTGGATGAACAGTCGCAGGTGGAGGCTGGAGGAGGTTGACGGTGGATGAACAGTACCCGTGGAGGCTGGAGGGGGTCGATGGCAGAGATGAACAGTATCTCGTGGAGTCCCGTTTTGCGGTACGCCACACCCCTCTCGATGAACAGGACCCCCGTTTCGACCGTAGCGCTCCAACACAAGTCCGTTTCCTCCATTTTGCGGTATGCCACACCCTTCCCGATCAACAGGACCCCCGTTTCGACCGTAGGAGGTCCATTTCCTCCATTTTGCGATACGCCAGACCCCTCCAGATGAACAGGATCCCGTTCTGCGGTACGCCAGGCCTCGTTTCCATCGGCTATTCCATCCAAGCCCTCCCGATGAACACAACGACGCATTCCGTTCCGACCCAGCCGGTTGGCTCCCCATGAACACGACGACGACGCAGTTTCTCCGTTCTGACCCAGCCATGTACACGAGCCCTGGCCGTACATATGTGCGAGTAGGCATTCGAGACCCTGCCCGTATGTACGTACGTGGCCGTATTTTCTTTCTTGCACACTGGCCGATGTACGTACGTGTACATGCTACGTGCGCGCCTCTACTACGACACGTGCGTGCCTCTACATCGACCAGTATGTACGTACACGTTCGCGACCAGAATGACAACGCTACATGCGCTTCGACCAGGTGGGTCGCGACTGTCAGACACTTCCTTGCATGCGAAGATGTAGCTGGTGGGTCCCGGCAGTCAGGGGGGTGAATCATTTTTTTGCCCGGACGCACTTCCTTGCATGCGAAGATGTAGCTGGTAGGTCCCTGCAGTCAGGGGGAAACGTTTTTTTTCAGAAATACAGTTGCCCGTCCGGTGGGTCCCTATTGTTAGGTGGAGGAATAATTATTTTGTGCGTAATAAGGAGGCACTTCCTTGCGGCCGCCGTGGACCCAACTGTCAGCCTCTCCACGTATAGTACTCTTTCGATGGAAGTCGTTCCTTGACCATGTTAACCACACCGCGCCGAGAGCACCAGGGTGGTGGACGATGGGGAGGCCTAGGAAGGGGATGACGCGGAGCCGGGGAAGGCATGGCAGTGCAAGCCCGCACGGAGAGGAGTACGAGGGTTCACTGGTTCGGCTGCGGTGTGAGGCTGCCGTCGCCGCAGGGCCTGGCCAGCGGTGGGAATAGCAGGGGCGGTGAGGCCTCCGCGGCAACACAGCCGGCCACGGGAGGCAGGTGCATGCGGCACGACCGGCGCTGCTTTGGGCGGCTGGAGCAAGAAGACCAGAGGTTGAAGAAGCACTACGGCCGTTGGATGGACATCGTACGGTCATTGGAGCTAGAATCGTTCATATTGACTAAGTTGATAAAGCACTCCATCCCCGTCAACTTAGTAGGCCCACAAGTCAGCCTCCCACCAAGGTGGGTCCCAACCAGCAGGGGGAGTATTCATTTTTTGTGCGTAATAAGGAGGCACCTCCGGTGGGTCTGAGCTGACAGCAGGGGGAATGTTTTTTTCGCAAAATACGTTGGCCCGTCTAGTGGGTCCCAGCAGTCAGGGGGGAAATGTTTTTTCGCCAAATACGGTGGCCCGTCCGGTGGGTCCCTGCTGTCAGGTGGAGGAATAATTATTTTCCGCGTAATAAGGAGGCACTTCCTTGCGGCTGCCATGGACCCAGCTGTCATCCTCTCCATGTATAGTACTCTTCCGATGGAAGTCGTTCCTTGACCACGTTGACCATGCTGTGCCGAGAGCACTAGGGCGGTGGACGACGGCGAGGCCTAGGAAGAGGACGACGCGGAGCCAGGGAAGACGCGGCAGTGGATGCCCACGCGGCGAGGAGTACGAGGGTTCACTGGTTCGGCTGCGGTGTGAGGCTGTCGTCGCCGCAGAATAACAGGGGGTGTGGGTGAGTGAAGGGATGCCCTGGCCAGCGGTGGGAGTAGTAGGGGGCGATGAGGCCTGCGCGGCAGCACAGCCGACCATGGGAGGCAGGAGCAGGCGGCACGACCGGCGCTGCTTTGGGCGGCTGGAGCAAGAAGACCAGAGGTTGAAGAAGCACGACGGCCGTTGGATGGACATCGTACGGTCACTGCAGCTAGAATTGTTTATATTGACTAAGTTGACAAGGCCCTTGGTACGCGTCAACTTAGTAGGCCCACAGGTCAGCTTCCGATATGGTGCACCCCACATGTCGGGGGGAGGAATCATTTTTTGGGCGGGTGAAGGTAGAATATCCGAGATTGAAGAAGAAGCACAGCATCCGTTGGATCGACATCCAACGGTCATTGCTGCTAGAACCGTTGACTATAAGTTGACAAAGCCTTGCATACGCGTCAACTCTTTTTTTGAGGGGACGTGTCAACTTAGTAAGGCCACAAGTGTGTGGCAGAGAACTTATAGCCCATTTGAGATTTGTAAGAATATGCAGCCAATTTTTGAATTCTAATGGAATTTACTACAGTCCATTTACAGTTTGTTAAAAGTACAGCCCATTTCAACCAACCATTCAAAATAGAATTTAATAAAATTTCCCACATTTTGATGGGATCCGAAATATTTTTATCCTGAAATTTCTAGTCAGATTAAATATAATTTCAATATAAATTTATATTATGTAAAAATCCAACGAAACATTGCGCTCACAACAATTAATGAAATTAAAAATTTTAATATCCAAAAACAATATTTTATAAAGTAATTGCGTGTTTGGTGCATTTTTTGTAGTTACTGCCCAGTTTTTATAATTACATCCCATTTATTATTTCTTAAAGCTGATTTTCTTGTTAATTCTAATGCATCCCTCCTAGGAAAGATTTGCAGCCCAGCGGGACGGAGAATAACAACTTGACCTTGCCTGGGTATTCCTAAAAAAAGTATAGCTGGACTAGCCATTTTCAGCTTGAAAAAAATTAATATCTGGGCTGATTATCTAGCCTAGGCTAGATGGGCCACAACCCGCCCAGTTAATAGCTGCAGCGATGTTTTCGTTGTTGTTTAGAGGAGAAAAAATAATATCTGGGCTAAACATCACTTAAGAAAAACTCTGCAGTGCTCACACCTCAAAAACACAAATACTGCTCGAGTTGCTTGGTCCCAACTGTCGGCTGCTTCTTGTGCAATTCTCTCGTTTATTGACTACATAGGTTGACAATGGTGTGGGACCGTGATGTCAGGAAACCAGGAGGAAGCAACAAAATATAGTTTTATATACTAATAAGGAGGCACTTGCGTACGTGCGGCTATGGCTCTGGTGGGTCCCCACTGTCATCCTTTTCAAGTAAAGTCATCTCCTCATATTCATGTATGTTGACCATGTTGACAACGCGAGACGGCGGTGCCACGGCGAGCGCAACAACTCGAAGGACGACGGAGAGGGCCTCGTGGGCCCTACGGATGGTCTGATACAGCGCCCGCTGCTTATTCGGGAAGCCAGGATCATAGGGCCACATGTCCGCGACGGCATTATTGTTCGCTTGTTCACCGGTGCTCGTTGAGGAGACGGAGGTTGCAGCACATGTCCTCCTGCGCTGGTAGCTCTTCCACCATTAGGGCGTCGAAGTGCGGCCGCACCTGCTCTATGGTGAACACGGTATGAACCGGCTTGGACAATGGCGCCGGCTCCTGGTCGGAAGCTACGTCCATCGTCTGATTGTCGTCACTCCGCTCGGCGAGGTAGCTGGCGAGCCAGCATGTCCGGCTGCTGGACTGACCCGTTGCCAAGCACGAGTCTGACTACCCTAGCCCACCCAGACCGCCTCCCTCGCCCGCGCGTGCTTTCCACCCGAAACGGTTAGCGCCGCCCGCCCCGCTTCCCGGTGCATACGATTGCTCCGCCTTCAAACGACACAAGTGCCGTCCGTCCGTCCTTCTGCTGCCCACATTAATGATATGCGGTTGCCGAGGCGGCTACTCCGGCGCGACACGTCCATCCCACCGCCGCCCACCATTGCTATATAAACTGTTGCGCCGACCATAGCCGCAGTCATCCGCATCCGTTCCTATTCTCCTGTCCACACCACTACTGCCCACCATGGCTTCCTTGCGCTCCAGCGCTCTTCGGGACGGGCGGATGACAGACCACAAGGAGATGGCTGCCATTGCTGCCGACTGGCTGGCCGACAGGCAGTCGAAGGATGACGAGGTCCCAATGAAGAACATGGTAGTCGACGATCCAGCGCCAACCCCCTCCTCCGCGCCATCCTCGCCGGTGCATTGCACCATGACTATCGGCAAGGCTCGTGCCCAATAAATGGACACGGTGAGGCAGAAGCGTGAGGAGCAGTTTAGGGAGGCGCAGGCCGACGCCGCCTACAACCACCACCTCCTCTAGGAGCACTGATACGTCTCCAATGTATCTACCTTTCCAAACACTGTTGCCCTTGTTTTGGACTCTAACTTGCATGATTTGAATGGAACTAACCCAGACTGACGTTGTTTTCAACAGAATTACCATGGTGTTATTTATGTGCAGGAACAAACATTCTTGGCATGACCTAAAACTTCACGGAGTGACTTTTCAGAAAATATGAAAAATACCTGCAAAAGATGAAGGCAGGGGGCCCACCACCTCTCCACGAGGGTGGGGGCGTGCCTGCCCCCCTAGGGCGCGCCCCCTACCTCGTGGGCCCCTTGTTGCCTCTCCGACTCCAACTCCAACTCCAACTCCATATATTGAGTTTCAGGGAGAAAAAAATCAGGGAGAAGAAATCATCGCGTTTTACGATACGGAGCCGCCGCCAAGCCCTAAAACCTCTCGGGAGGGCTGATCTGGAGTCCGTTCGGGGCTCCGGAGAGGGGAATCCGTCGCCATCGTCACCAGCAACCATCCTCCATCACCAATTTCATGATGCTCACCGCCGTGCGTGAGTAATTCCATTGTAGGCTTGCTGGACGGTGATGGGTTGGATGGGATCTATCATGTAATCGAGTTAGTTTTGTTAGGGTTTGATCCTTAGTGTCCACTATGTTCTGAGATTGATGTTGCTATGACTTTGCTATGCTTAATGCTTGTCACTAGGACCCGAGTGCCATGATTTCAGATCTGAACCTATTATGTTTTCATCAATATATGAGTGTTCTTGATCCTATCTTGCAAGTCTATAGTCACCTATTATGTGTTATGATCCGTTAACCCCGAAGTGACAATAATCGGGATACTTACCGGCTTGACCGTAGTTTGAGGAGTTCATGTATTCACTATGTGTTAATGCTTTGTTCCGGTTCTCTATTAAAAGGAGGCCTTAATATCCCTTAGTTTCCGTAAGGCCCCCGCTGCCACGGGAGGGTAGGACAAAAGATGTCATGCAAAGTTCTTTTCCATAAGCACGTATGACTATATTCAGAATACATGCCTACATTACATTGACGAACTAGAGCTAGTTCTGTGTCACCCTAGGTTATGACTGTTACATGATGAACCGCATCCAGCATAATTCTCCATCATCAATCCGTTGCCTACGAGCTTTCCACATATTGTTCTTCGCTTAATTACTTTCCCGTTGCTATTGCTATCATCACTACAAAATACCAAAAACATTGCTTTTACTACCATTAACTTTTGTTACCGTTATCACTACTATCATATTACTTTGCTACTAAATACTTTGCTGCATATATTAAGTTTCCAGGTGTGGTTGAATTGACAACTCATCTGCTAATACTTGAGAGTATTCTTTGGCTCTCCTTGTGTCGAATCAATAAATTTGGGTTGAATACTTTACCCTCAAAAACTGTTGCGATCCCCTATACTTGCGGGTTATCAAGACTATTTTCTGGCGCCGTTGCCGGGGAGCATAGCTCTATTCTTTGAGTCACTTGGGATATATATTTGCTTATCATTATGAAGAACTTGAGAGATCCAAAAACCAAGATCTATCCCTCAACTACAAGGGGAGGTAAGGAACTGCCATCTAGCTCTGCACTTGATTCACCTTCTGTTTTGAGTAAGCTTGCGACACCTACACCTGCTTCTGCTATTCGTTCTGATATGTCGCATCTTATTGATGATGCCACTTCTGCTATGCATGATACTTATGATGAAACTACCTCTATGCCTAATACTACTGTGCCACTTAGTGATTTTCTTGATGAACAACTTGCTAGAGCTAGAGAAATTGAAACTATTGAATCTGATGATACTGATGAAAGTGATGATGAAGAATCACTTGTTATTCCTAAGGGTTATGTTTTTGATCAAGAAGCTTCTTTAGCTATTCTAGCTTGCAAAAATAGAAATGAACTCAAAAGGTTATTAGCTAAATGGAGTAAGCAATCTCTAAATGCTAGAATGAAATCTGACCCTGCTTTTTCTACTTCACCTATCTTTGTTACTGATAAGGACTATGAATTCTCTATTGATCCTGATATAATTACTTTGGTTGAATCTGATCCTTTTCATGGTTATGAATCTGAAACTGTTGTGGCACATCTTACTAAATTATAGCCACCCTGTTCACTAAAGATGAGAGAACTCGTTACTTTTACATCCTTAAAATATTTCTGTTCTCATTAAAGGGTGATGCTAAGATATGGTTTAATTCTCTTGATCCTGGTTGTGTGCATAGTCCCCAGGATATGATTTATTACTTCTCTGCTAAATATTTCCCTACTCATAAGAAACAAGCTCCTTTAAGGGATATATATAATTTATTGCAAATTGAAGAAGTGAGTCTCCCACAAGCTTGGGGGAGGCTTCTCCAATTACTTAATGCGTTGCCTAATCATCCTCTTAAGAAAAATGAAATACTTGATATCTATTATAATGGACTAACCGATGCCTCCAAAGATCACCTGGATAGTTGTGCTGGTTCTGTTTTCAGGGAAAGAACACCGGATGAAGCTGAAATTCTATTGAACAATATGTTGACAAATGAAAATAATTGGACACCTCCGGAGCCAATTCCTGAGCCTATTCCTAAACCAACTCCGAAGAAGAGGGGTATTCTATTTCTCAGTCCTGAAGATATGCAAGAGGTAAACAAATCTATGAAAGAAAAGGTATTAAAGCTGAAGACGTTAAGAATTTACCTCCTATTGAAGAAATACATGGTCTTAATTTACCGCCTGTTGAAGAAACATATAATCTTAATCCATTACCTATTGAAGAAAATCATGGTCTTGATAACCCGACACAGGTAGTAAAGGTAAATTCTATCTATAGATATGATAAACCTGTAATCCCATTTACTAAATTTGCTAGCCCATGCTAAGATGAGTTTGATAAATTTATGGCTAAGCAAGAAGACTTTAATGCTTATTTTGGTATACAATTGAAATACAATTCAAATATGCTTGAACACTTGGGTGATTATATGGCTAATGTTAAAGGTGAACTTAAACTTATTAGTAAACATGCTTCTATGGTTACCACTCAAGTAGAACAAGTACTTAAATCTCAAAATGATTTGCTCAATGAATTAAATAGTAAGAATAATGATAATGTTGTTAGAGTGGCTACTAGAACTGGTAGAATGCCTTAGGAACCTTTGTATCCTGAAGGCCACCCTAAGAGAATTGAGCAAGATTCTCAGAGAAATAATATAGATGTACCTGGTTCTTCTAAAAAGAAGAAAAAGAAAAATGATAGGACTTTGCATGCTTCTAGTGATCCTATTGTTGAAACACCTGAGAATCCAAATGATATTTCTATTTCTGATGCTGAAACACAATCTGGTAATGAACCTGAAACTAGTGATAATGTTAATAATAATGTTCATGATGATGCTCAACCTAGTAATGATAATGACATAGAAATTGAACTTGCTGTTGATCTTGATAACCCACAATCAAAGAATCAACGTTATGATAAAAAAGACTTTGTTGCTAGGAAACATGGTAAAGAAAGAGAACCATGGGTTCAGAAACCCATGCCTTTTCCTCCCAAACCATCCAAGAAAAAGGATGATGAGGATTTTGAGCGCTTTGCTGAAATGATTAGACCTATCTTTTTGCGTATGCGATTAAGTGATATACTCAAAACCAATTCTTATGCTAAGTACATGAAAGATATTATTACAAATAAAAGAAAGATACGGGAAGCTAAAATTTCCACCATGCTTGCTAATTATACTTTTAAGGGTGGAATACCAAAGAAACTTGGAGATCCAGGAGCACCCACTATACCATGCTCCATTTAAAGAAATTATGTTAAAACTGCTTTATGTGATCTTGGAGCCGGTGTTAGTGTTATGCCTCTCTCTTTATATCGTAGACTTGATTTGAATAAGTTGACACCTACTGAAATATCTTTGCAAATGGCTGATAAATCAACTGCTATACCTGTCGGTATTTGTGAGGATGTGCCTCTTGTAGTTGCAAACATTACTATTTTAACGGACTTTGTTATTCTTGATATTCCCGAGGACGATAGTATGTCTATTATTCTTGGAAGACCCTTTTTGAATACTGCAGGGGCAGTTATTGATTGCACTAAAGGCAATGTCACTTTTCATGTTAATGGTAATGAGCATACGGTACACTTTCCGAGGTAACAACCTCAAGTTCATAGTGTCAACTCTATTGGAAAAATTCCATCGATTATATTTGGAGGTTTTGAATTTCCTCTTCCTACTACCAAGAAGAAATATGATATTCTTATTATTGGGGATGTGCATATCCCCGTTGAGGTAACATAGTGTTATTCGAAATTTCTCCGGTTCCATGTTATTCGGAATGAGTTCGTTAACAAGACTTGATCAACCTTGTTAGTGGATTCCTTTTGATGATCATGAGATGGATGAAACTAGAAGGCACAACCTTCTGTACTCTACTTTTACTTTCTGTTATTTAAATTAAATAAAATAAAAATAAATAATTTTCTATTTGTTATCTGATTATCCATGCAATATAAAAATACCTTGAAAATAAAAATTCTCCAAATGCCCTGAAATTTAAATATGATTTTTTGTAGAATATTTGAGAATATTCGGCACTAAGAACACAACAGGGGGGTCAACCACCTGCCCACGAGGGTGGAGGGCGTGCCCTACCCCCTGGGCGCGCCCCCTGCCTCGCGGGCCCACGGTGGCCCTCCTCCACTTATCCTTTCACCCATGCACTCCTTCTTTCTCCCCCAAACACGAATATCCAGCTCAAACCCGAGTCCAAGCTCGTTTTGCTACAATTTTCGATCTCCTTGCTCAAAGCACCTCTCACAAAACTGCTTGGGGAGTTTGTTCCTTGGTATGTGACTCCTCCATTGGTCCAATTAGTTTTTGTTCTAGTGCTTTATTCATTGCAAATTTTTGCTGCTTACGTGACCCTATTCTTGAGCTTGCATGTCAAATTTATATGGTTCCAAGTAGTTTTGATGCATGATATAGCCCCCAGGCACTTGTAGGAGTAGTTGCTATCAATATTATTGAGTTTGGTTTACTTTTATTTTGAAGTTACTAAAAAAATTCAGAATTTTTCAGAGGAATAAAAATGCTTAGGAAAATGTTCCAAGATGGTTCTTCAAGGAAGCAAGGACCCAGGCTTGCAATGCGGGATGCTGATGACGAGCCACCAAGAGACACTCCAGTGCGTCCTTGTGAATGGCCTTCTGAGAACTTTATGGATCGAGCGGGAATTAAGGAAGAATTCAACGCATATTTGCCTAATGCTAATCTTGTGAGCTTCGAGGAAGAGAAGTACAGCTAGTATCACAACCTCACCAGTACCTTTGTGAGGAGGTTTGAATTTTTAACTTCACGTAATTCTCCAACTGTCCTGTTTGATCTTTATGATAAATCTTACACTATGGACTTAGAGGATTTTACCACTGCTTACAAACTTCCACAATGGGGTAGTATAAGGGATCCTCGCAAATATGAATTTAGAGATTTTCTTGCTAGCATAACTGTGGGAGAATCTAGAGATATTACACAAGCTACCATAGGGAGCATTCACTTTCCAGCTATACATTATTTTGCTCTCTTTATAGGTAGATGCATTAATGGTAAAGATGAGGCATGTCACATGTGTGTCCCCGATCTCAGTATTCTTAGGAGTGCTGTGTTAGGAGACAAATCATATAATTTGGGAGCCATTGTTGCACGTATGTTGCATCTTAATAGACTTAATGGAAATTTCTTTGTTGGAATTTATGCAACCCGCATAGCTAATTTTCTTGGTATAGCCATACGCGAAGATGATATTGAATTACCTCCTGCTTATCTAGATTTTAATGCTATGGTTCACCACCAGTTTGTCGAGAGGAATGAATCACCTCTCCAGTATCGACTAATCTTTGTCAGACGTCGTGCTGTCCGTATTACTCTCCCTGCTCCTGCCTTCTTTGATTATCAGGCAAGAGGAAGATATACTATTACCAGAGAGGAGGCAGATGAGTACGAGAGGAGAGAGGAGGCCGCTCGTCGCCACGCTGCAGCTCAGCAGGCGATAGCCGCTGCATCGTAGTACGACCCCAGCTACTATTATGGATATCCGCCAGGCCAGCCGTGGCCATAGACCAACTTAGGCCAAAATCCTAAGCTTGGGGGAGTACGTATTTCTCACCGACATTACATTTATGTTCACACACTCATTGCTAGATGTCGGTGCTCATACTTTTTCATTGTATCATCCATGCTAGTTTATTTTCCTTTTTATGGTTTCTTCTTGTGTGTTTAATAAACCTTAAGAAAAAGCAAAAAAATTAGTTGTAGCTTTTAATCAGTTTAATTTCCATGCTTGTAGTAGTAATTAAAAAGAAAACCCAAAAAGATTTCCTGTTCTTCTTTAGCTTGTTGGGATCTTTCCCATGTAAATAGTTTTATTTCTTTTCTTTTCTTTGGGGGTCGATAGGAGGAGACCATGATTAAAATTGTTGAAGTGGCTCTTATATGCATTATTGTTTATCTGACAAAAGAGCCCATATTGCCTTGTCTTCTCCTGTTTATTGAATGCTTGCATATTCCAGCTTAGTCCAGCTTAGTCCTGTTCTTCTTTATCACTTTTAGTTTGTCAACTGAATTGCTTTAGGACAAGCAAAGGTTTAAGCTTGGGGAGTTGATACATCTCTGTCGTATCTACTTTTCCAAACACTTTTGCCCTTGTTTTGGACTCTAACTTGCATGATTTGAATGGAACTAACCCGGACTGACGCTGTTTTTAGCAGAATTACCATGGTGTTATTTATGTGCAGGAACAAACGTTTTCGGAATGACCTGAAACTTCACGCAGCGACTTTTCAGAAAATATGAAAAATACCTGCAAAAGATGAAGGCCAGGGCCCCACCACCTCTCCATGAGGGTGGGGGGCGCGCCCCCTACCTCGTGGGCCCCCTGTTGCCTCTCCCACTCCAACTCCAACTCCATATATTGAGTTTCGGGGAGAAAAAAATCAGGGAGAAGAAATCATCGTGTTTTACGATACGAAGCCGCCGCCAAGCCCTAAAACCTCTCAGGAGGGCTGATCTAGAGTCCGTTCGGGGCTCCGGAGAGGGGAATCCATCGCCATCGTCATCATCAACCATCCTCCATCACCAATTTCATGATGCTCACCGCCGTGCTTGAGTAATTCCATCGTAGGCTTGCTGGACGGTGATGGGTTGGATGGGATCTATCATGTAATCGAGTTAGTTTTGGTAGGGTTTGATCCCTAGTGTCCACTATGTTCTGAGATTGATGTTGCTATGACTTTGCTATGCTTAATGCTTGTCACTAGGGCCCGAGTGCCATGATTTCAGATCTGAACCTATTATGTTTTCATCAATATATGAGTGTTCTTGATCCTATCTTGCAAGTCTATAGTCACCTATTATGTGTTATGATCCGTTAACCCCGAAGTGACAATAATCGGGATACTAACCAGTGATGACCGTAGTTTGAGGAGTTCATGTATTCACTATGTGTTAATGCTTTGTTCCGGTTCTCTATTAAAAAGAGGCCTTAATATCCCTTTGTTTCCATAAGGACCCCGCTGCCACGGGAGGGTAGGACAAAATATGTCATGCAAGTTCTTTTCCATAAGCACGTATGACTATATTCAGAATACATGCCTACATTACATTGATGAACTGGAGCTAGTTCTTTGTCACCCTAGGTTATGACTGTTACATGATGAACCGCATCCGACATAATTCTCCATCACCGATCCATTGCCTACGAGCTTTCCACATATTGTTCTTCGCTTAATTACTTTCCCGTTGCTATTGCTACCATCACTACAAAATACCAAAAACATTGCTTTTACTACAGTTACCTTTTGTTACCGTTATCACTACTATCATATTACTTTGCTACTAAATACTTTGCTGCAGATATTAAGTTTCCAGGTGTGGTTGAATTGACAACTCAGCTGCTAATACTTGAGAGTATTCTTTGGCTCCCCTTGTGCCGAATCAATAAATTTGGGTTGAATACTTCACCCTCGAAGACGGTTGCGATCCCCTATACTTGCGGGTTATCAAGCACTAGTAGGCGGAGGAGCAGATCGTCGCGGAGCGGGCAGAGCAGGAGGCGCTGCTCGACTCGTACCGCTCCGCCCACGAGGGCCGCCTCGAGCGCTGGCCGTACCGCATGTGGATGGCGGAGGCTGCGACCGCCTACAAAGATGGCGATGAAGCGGGCGAGGCGCTATTTGGCAAGACTGAGGATGAGGCAGAGGACAATGCCGGCTCCGACGAGTCCTCACTCCGCTGGCATCGACGAGGCCCTGCTCCGTCGAGGCCCCGCGGCTCCAACAGCGAGGCAGAGGACACCGCTGGCTCCGCCGAGGCCCCACCCTGCCGGCAACAAGGGGGAGGATTTCCCCCGCTCCGCCGAGGCGCCGCCCGCCGGCAACGAGACAGAGGATATTGCCAGCTCCGCCGAGGCCCCGCCCCGCTGCCAACGAGGCCACGCCACACAGAAAACGAGGAAGAGTAGAACACGGTAGTGTTGGGGAACGTAGTAATTTCAAAAAAATTCCTACGCACACGCAAGATGATGGTGATGCATATCAATGAGAGGGGAGAGTGTGTCCACGTACCCTCGTAGACAGAAAGCGGAAGCGTTAGCACAACGCGGTTGATGTAGTCGTACGTCTTCACGATTCGACCAATCAAGCACGGAACACACGACACCTCCGAGTTCTGCACACGTTCAACTCGATGACGCCCCTCGAACTCCGATCCAGCCGAGCTTTGAGGGAGAGTTCCGTCAGCACGACGGCGTGGTGACGATGATGATGTTCTACCGACGCAGGGCTTCACCTAAGCACCTCTATGATATGACTGAGGTGGATTATGGTGGAGGGGGGCACCGCACACGGCTAAAAGACCTAAGAGATCAATTGTTGTGTCTATGGGGTGCCCCCTCCTCCGTATATAAAGGTGGAAGGAGGAGGGGGCCAGCCAAGAGGAGGAGGCGCGCCCAAGGGGGGGCAATCCTACTCCAAGTAGGTTTTGCCCCCCTTTCCTATTCCAACTAGGAGAAGGGGAAGGAGGAGGTGGAGAGAAGGAAGGAGAAGGGGGGCCGCCGCCCCCTTCCCTTTCCCAATTCGGATTGGGGCAAGGGGGGCCGCGCGCCACCTCCTGCCGCCGCCCAATAACCCCCCCCCGGGGGGGGGGGTTCGGTAACCCCTCGATACTCCGGTATATATCCGATAACCCCTGGAACCATTCCGGTGTCCGAATATAGTCGTCCTGTAACATCCCAAATTTTCATTTTGGAATGTTATACATTAGATCATCATTGCATATCATATTTTATTGCATTTTGGTTGATCCTATAAATTCTACGCAACTCAAGGACCCACGGAGAGAGTTGGGGATTTCGTTATTTTCATATTCGAGTTTTTTCGAATTTTGAAAAGAGGATCGTTTGATTTTAATTATTTACTCTCTGATTATTTCTTTTATAAAAATAAAAGAGAGAGGATAAAATGACTTCATCAAAATAGAGAAATATCGAAGATTTAATATTAAAATCAAATAAGATTTTTATTCAGAGTTTTATTGCTATTTTATTTGCATTAGGAAAAAAGTGCGTTTTTCAAAATTGCATTTTAGGCCCAAATAAATGTTCACCTTGTCCAGCTTATTTTTAGAGGACGAGTAAACTTTATTTCAGGATTTTTGGACTCCGTTTAGTATTTCTTTTCTTTTATTTTCTGAGCGTCGGAATTATTTTTTTTTAAAAAAGAGGTGAACCGACTCCGGGCCGTAAGCGGCCAGGACTCCTTGGGCCGGCCCTTATAAGCCGTGGCCCCGAGCCCCCGACCAGCCCAAGCCGCCTCCGCCTCCGCGCCCTAACCCTAACCCTAGCTTCGCTCGTGCCGCCGCCGCTCGCGCCGCCGCCGCACCGCGCCACGCTGCCTGCCACCCGCCGCCGTGCCGCGCCCCACGCCGCCAAGCCGGAGCGCCGGACCCTCGCCGGACCTCAAGGTAGTTGCCTCGGTTTTCGTGAGAAAATCGTTTTGGTTTTTTTCGAAAACCCTAGATCCGTTTTTTTAGATCCGGTTCGGTTTATTTTTTTCGGTTCAGTTATTTAGCGAACGCCCGTTTTTACGTTCATTTTAGCGAACGGTTTTCACCGCTTAGCCGCAGACAGCGAATGTTCGTTCGTTAGCCTGTTCGTCAGTTTTTCTTTTTCTCGGATTTTCCGCGATTATTTTCGATCGCGATTTCTGATCCGATTTTTGTTTCAGTATAACTTTTTGCTCTTTTAACGGAATCAGGCAATTCAAACGCCTAGAGTTTCGTCTCGAAACCCTCTTTCCGTTTAATCAACTTAAACAAGTTTTTGCTACTGTAAAATTTGACTTTAGTCCAGATTAGTAAACGAAGCCTGTTTCTTTCGCCGTTTGAGTTTTGTTGCTTCGTTTGATTTGATTCTTTTTGCAAACCGGAGTTCTTAAGTTGAACTTTCTAGTTAGATCTCTTATTCGAGTTTTACCCATGCCCTTGCTTGATTGCTTATTGTATGCTTGTTTGTTTGCGATAGAACACCCGGAGTGCGAAGCGTGCTACTAAGAGTCTCTAGGTTTCGCGGATCATCAGGAAGGCAAGTAGCACTTTAATCATACCTCTTACTACCCAGTTTTATTGCATTAGATCAACCCTCAAACATTGCATGGTTAGGATCTGAATTAAACTGTGGGTTGGGAAGTAGTTGATGAGGTAGGAACCTATTACCCTGTTTATTATCAAACCCTGGGAGTTACTTCTACGTTATGCTTATACTGCTATGATATGCTCGTCGACATGGATTGGGTTTGAGAGTTTTCATGACAGATGTGAGTATTGTTAATTAATGGTTCAATTTAAGGTGACAACTTTAATACACATCTAGGTGGATTGAGGCACCTCGGGAACCCAGTGATTGCCTGTATTTTTTTGGAAATCCCAGGGTATCGTGTGATTCTCCTATGGATTGCCACCCAGGCTCAAAGGGATCATAAGATTATTCATACTGGAAACTTCTGTGTGCAGCCACATGCTATTATGGGCTCTAGCATAGTTGAATAAGTTGTGTGAACTCTTACAGTGGTAGACTAGCAGATGTAGGGGATGTAGGTGTACCGGTCTACCCATCGTAAGGTGCTAACGCTTCTGAAAGACTGTCTCGGTCATCCGTTTCTCAAACATTATGTAGTGCGAGAAATCCAACGGAGGAGATCGAGTCTTGTGGGAAAAAGTGCACAAACCTCTGCAGAGTGTACAAATTAATCATGGTTAGCCGTGTCCCCGGTTATGGACATCTTGAGTATCTAGTTCTTGGATTATCATGTGGATCTCATCACTCTTAATTATATAATTTTTGTTTGGGTTAATGATTACTTTTAATTGGGATTGAGATGGGGTTTACCATTCTCAATGTTTTCAACAAATTTTGTAGTTAAATAAAATATATTCCTTTGCAGTAGGGAAAATTGGCTTTACGCAAAACATATCAACCATACAGCCTCCACCAGCCATATATGCATATAGTGATAGCTTTATTCTGTTCATTATTCTCTTGTGTTACCTTGCCAGCATATTCTATGTGCTGACCCGTTTTCAGGCTGCAATGTATCATGTTGCAGACTTTTCAGACGACGAGTAAGGAGCCTTAGGTCGTGGTCTTTCACTCAGTGATGCCGTTGGAGTTGATGGACTCACTTTATCTTCCATGCCTTTCGCTGTTAACATATTAGATGGCCTTAAGCCATATTCATTGTAATAAGTTCTCTTTTGAGACATTCGATGTAATAAGTGTGTGATTTCCACTCTGTTATAAATCCTTCAAGTACTGTGTGTGTCAGCATTACCGATCCAGGGATGACACTTATACATAGAGATCAGACTGTTTGAGGTCTGGTTGCTACACGTCCAATATATCAATCTTCATGTCTCGACCATTTCGAGACTCCTCGTCATGTCCGTGATCACATGCGGGACTCCAAACTACCTTCGGTACATCAAAACACATAAACTCATAATATAACCGTCATCGAACTTTAAGCGTGCGGACCCTATGGGTTTGAGAACTGTGTAGACTTGACCGAGACACGTCTCTGGTCAATAACCAATAGCGGAACCTGGATGCTCATATTGGCTCCTACATATTCTACGAAGATCTTTATCGGTCAAACCGCATAACAACATACGTTATTCCCTTTGTCATCGGTATGTTACTTGCCCGAGATTCAATCGTCGGTATCTCAATACCTAGTTCAATCTTGTTACGGGCAAGTCTCTTTACTCGTTCCGTAATACATCATCCCGCAACTAACTCATTAGTTGCAATGCTTGAAAGGCTTAAGTGATGTGTATTACCGAGTGGGCCCAGAGATACCTCTCCGACAATCAGAGTGACAAATCCTAATCTCAAAATACGCCAACCCAACAAGTACCTTTGGAGACACCTGTAGAGCACCTTTATAATCACCCAGTTACGTTGTGACGTTTTGTAGCACACAAAGTGTTCCTCCGGTAAACCAGAGTTGCATAATCTCAGTCATAGGAACATGTATAAGTCATGAAGAAAGCAATAGCAATAAACTAAACGATCAAATGCCAAGCTAACGGAATGGGTCAAGTCAATCACATCATTCTCCTAATGATGTGATCCCGTTAATCAAATGACAATTCTTTGTCTATGGTTAGGAAACATAACCATCTTTGATTCAACGAGCTAGTCAAGTGGAGGCATACTAGTGACACTTTGTTTTGTCTATGTATTCACACATGTATCATGTTTCCGGTTAATACAATTCTAGCATGAATAATAAACATTTATCATTGCCTCTAGGGCATATTTCCTTCAGGTAGGTCACCGCCTCTCGGGTCCAAGTAAGGCCACCGCTGCTACCCTCCGGTTGCTGGCACTGAGTTGTACATCATGGAGCAATTCTATGATTATAGGATGATTGAAGAGCGCTCCGTGGTTGAGCAAGCTCATGAGATATAGTCATTTTATAGAGAACATGAGCACTTCAGTTGTATGCTACTGGACAAGTTTGTTGCCGGAGGTATCATCACTAAGCTTCCTCCTTCGTGGATCTCATTGGCACTCTTAATGTGGAAGAAAAGGCGAGAGCAAAGGACACACATGCTCGAGGAATTGAGGGAGGATCTAGTGCCAATCTGGTATAGAAGAAACACTTCCAGCCCCACAAGTTCAAGAACAAGGGCAAGTTTGATGGTAAAGCAAAGTTTGATGGGAAGAACAAGGCTGTGCGACCCACGAACTTCAAGAAGAAGAATGACAAGAAGAAAGGTGTTTGTCATGTGGGGATCCTGATCATTGGGCTCCTAGTTGCCCTAATTGCTATGAAAAGCTAGGCGGGTTGACCACTGACGGCCGGTTAGCTTCTTGGCGGCGATGTGGAGTCGGAGAGCTATGTTGGAGAAGGACGCTGCTTCTACTTAATTGTTGGTGCAGATGGCTGACTGACACGTGGGCCCAACAGGCATCCGGGCCACATGTCAGTTACACAACTGCACCTGCAGTTAAGTCACTTAAGCTTCTGTTTGGCTCAGCCGGACACAGGTGGGTAGCTTCGGTTAATTAATTATACCTCCAGCGCACCCCTTTTTAGTTGAAGAAACTATGAAATGTAATGAAATCCGGCATGTTGTTACGTCTCCAACGTATCTATAATTTTTGATTGCTCCATGCTATTATATTATCTGTTTTGGATGTTAATGGGATTTATTTTACACTTTTATATCATTTTTGGGACTAACCTATTAACCGGAGGCCTAGCCCAAATTGCTGTTTTTTGCCTATTTCAGTGTTTCGCAGAAAAGGAATATCAAACGAAGTCCAAACGGAATGAAACCTTCGGGAACATGATTTTGTCAACAAACGTGATCCAGGAGACTTCGAGTGGGCGTCAAGAAACAATCAAGGAGGCCACGAGGCAGGGGGCGCGCCTACCCCCTGGGCGCGCCCTCTAATACGTCTCCAACGTATCTATAATTTTTGATTGCTCCATGCTACTTTATCTACTATTTTGGACTATATTGGGCTTTATTTTCCACTTTTATATTATTTTTGGGACTAACCTATTAACTGGAGGCCGAGCCCAGAATTGCTGTTTTTTGCCTATTTCAGTATTTCGAGGAAATAGAATATCAAACGGAGTCCAAATGGAATGAAACCTTCGGGAACGTGATCTTCTCACCGAACGTGATCCAGGAGACTTGGACCCTACTCCAAGAAGTTTCTGGGGAGGTCATGAGGGTGGAGGGCGCGCCCCCTGCCTCGTGGGCCCCTCGGAGCTCCACCGACGTGCTCCTTCCTCCTATATATACCTACGTACCCCCATTAGACCAAAGACGGAGCCAAAACCTAATTCCACCGCCGCAACTTCCTGTATCCACGAGATCCCATCTTGGGGCCTGTTCCGGAGCTCCGCCGGAGAGGGCATCCATCACGGAGGGCTTCTACATCAACACCATAGCCCTTTCGATGAAGTGTGAGTAGTTTACTTCAGACCTTCGGGTCCATAGCTAGTAGCTAGATGGCTTCTTCTCTTTTTGGATCTCAATACAATGTTCTCCCCCTCTCTCGTGGAGATCCATTCGATGTAATCTTATTTTTGCGGTGTGTTTGTTGAGATCGATGAATTGTGGGTTTATGATCCAACTTATCTATGAATAATATTTGAATCTTCTCTGAATTCTTTCATGTATGATTGAGTTATCTTTGCAGGTCTCTTCGAATTATCCGTTTGGTTTGGCCAACTAGATTGGTAGTTCTTGCAATGGGAGAAGTGCTTAGCTTTGGGTTCAATCTTGCGGTGTCCTTACTCAGTGACAGAAAGAGTTGCAAGGCACGTACTGTATTGTTGCCATCGAGGATAAAAAGATGGGGTATTTATCATATTGCATGAATTTATTCCTCTACATCATGTCATCTTGCTTAAGGCGTTACTCTGTTTTTAACTTAATACTCTAGATGCATGCTGGATAGCGGTCGATGAGTGGAGTAATAGTAGTAGATGCAGGCAGGAGTCGGTCTACTTGTCACGGACGTGATGCCTATATACATGATCATACCTAGATAACCTCATAACTATGCTAAATTCTATCAATTGCTCAACAGTAATTTGTTCACCCACCGTAGAATATCTATGCTCTTGAGAGAAGCCACTAGTGAAACCTATGGCCCCCGGGTCTATTCTCATCATATCAATCTCCATTACTTTATTTTACTTGTTTTGCTTTTATTTTTTACTTTGCATCTTTATACCAAAAATATTATCTCTATCAGATCTCACTCTCGTAAGTGACCGTGAAGGGATTGACAACCCCTAAGCGTTGGTTGCGAGTTGCTACCGTTTTGTGCAGGTACGAGGGACTTGCGCGTGACCTCCTACTGGATTGATACCTTGGTTCTCAAAAACCGAGGGAAATACTTACGCTACTGTGCTGCATCACCCCTCCTCTTCGGGGAAAACCAACGCTAGCTCGAGACGTAGCAAGAAGGATTTCTGGCGCCGTTGCCGGGGAGGCCTACGCCAAGTCAAGTCAAGATTTACTCTCCCGTCAACGAGCCATTTCTGGCGCCATTGCCGGGGAGGCCTACGCCAAGTCAAGTCAAGATTTACTCTCCCGTCAACGAGCCATTTCTGGCGCCGTTGCCAGGGAAGCCTACACAAAAGTCAACATACCAAGTACCCATCACAATCTCTATCTCTCGCATTACATTATTTGCCATTTGCCTCTCGTTTTCCTCTCCCCCACTTCACCCTTGCCGTTTTATTCGCCCTCTCTTTCCCAATCTCCTCCTCTTTTTCCCTTTGCCTTTTGTTTGCTCGTGTGTTAGTTTGCTTGCTTGTTCGTCACGATGGCCTTACCTAATTTTGGTGATCTTCACCTTAAAAGGCTAGAAGATATCGAAAACAATGTCAGGAAGTTTATGGTCTTGCAATTTGAGCATAATAATTTCTTTAGAAACGAGCTTAAGGAACAAAAGAGTTTTATGAGTTATATGAATAAAGAGCTCGATGATATGTCCAAAGAATTTGATGGTGTAAGAGCCCAAATTGCTCATCTTGAAAAAATGACCGCTGAAATTTCGGATATGCAAGCCACCTTAGTTAATAAGATGGCCGCTAAACCGAATAACTATGAGAATCAAGATGAAGATCTAAAAGTTATTGATGTGTCCCCTATTAAATCTTTGTTTTGCAATATGAATCTTGATGAATCTGATTATGATCTTCCCTTACCTAGAAGGCGTTCTAAGAATTCTGAGTTTTTAGATCCTGATGATGAAATTGATAAAAAAGGGATTGAAAGAAATAAAAATCTAGATATTGCTAAACCCACTATTTTGGATCTCAAGGAATTTAACTATGAAAATTGCTCTTTAATTGATTGTATTTCCTTGTTGCAATCCGTGTTAAATTCTCCTCATGCTTATAGTCGAAATAAGGCCTTTACCGAACACATTGTTGACGCCTTAATGCAATCTTATGAAGAAAAGCTTGAGTTGAAAGTTTCTATCCCTAGAAAACTCCATGATGAGTGGAAACCTACAATTAAGATTAAAATTAAAAATTACGAGTTTCATGCTTTGTGTGATTTGGGTGCTAGTGTCTCTACTATCCCCAAAGCTTTGTGTGATTTGTTAGATTTCCATGACTTTGATGATTGCTCTCTAAACTTGCATATTGCGGATTCCACTATTAAAAAGCCTATGGTAAGAATTAATGATGTTCTTATTGTTGCAAATAGGAATTATGTGCCCATAGATTTTATCGTTCTTGATATAGATTGCAATCCTTCATGTCCCATTATTCTTGGTAGACCTTTCTTTAGAACGATTGGTGCAATTATTGATATGAAGGAAGGGAATATTAAATTCCAATTTCCCTTAAATAAGGGCATGGAACACTTTCCTAGAAAGAAAATAAAATTACCATATGAATCTATCATGAGAGCCACTTATGGATTGCCTACCAAAGATGGCAATACCTAGATCTATCCTTGCTTTTATGCCTAGCTAGGGGCATTAAACGATAGCGCTTGTTGGGAGGCAACCCAATTTTATTTTGTGTTTTTTGTTTTTGGTTCTGTTTAGGAATAAATAATCCATCTAGATTCTGTTTAGATGTGGTTTTATCTTTTAATTAGTGTTTGTGCCAAGTTAAACCTATTAGATCTTCTTGGAAGATAGTTATTTGATCTTGCTGTAATTTCCAGAATCTTTGCGCTCAGTGCCCGAATTGTCAAAAATCACCAGAACGTGATAAAATAGTGATTCCAATTGCTGCTGATCAATAAACAAATTGCCCGGGTCGTCTAATTTTGGTAGAATTGTTTGGGTTCCAGAAGTTTGCGTTAGTAACAGATTACTACAGACTGTTCTGTTTTTGACAGATTCTGTTTTGCGTGTATTGTTTGCTTATTTTGATGAATCTATGGCTAGTAAAATAGTTTATAAACCATAAAGAAGTTGGAATACAGTAGGTTTAACACCAATACAAATAAAGAACAAGTTCACTACAGTACCTTAAAGTAGTCTTTTGTTTTCTTTCTCTAACGGAGCTCACGAGATTTCTATTGAGTTTTGTGTTGTGAAGTTTTCAAGTTTTGGGTGAATTCTTTTGATGGATTATGGAACAAGGAGTGGCAAGAGCCTAAGCTTGGGGATGCCCATGGCACCCCCAAGATAATCCAAGGACACCAAAAAGTCAAAGCTTGGGGATGCCCCGGAAGGCATCCCCTCTTTCGTCCACTTCCATCGGTAATTTACTTGGAGCTATATTTTTATTCACCACATGATATGTGTTTTGCTTGGAGCGTCTTGTATTATTTGTGTCTTTGCTTGTTAGTCTACCACAATCATCCTTGCTGTACACACATTTTGAGAGAGCCATGTATGAATTGAAATTTGTTAGAATACTCTATGTGCTTCACTTATATCTTTTGAGCTTGATAGTTTACTCTATGTGCTTCACTTATATCTTTTTGAGCGTGATAATTTTTGCTCTAGTGCTTCACTTAGATCTTTTAGAGCACGGTGGTGGTTTGTTTTAAAGAAACTTGATCTCTCATGCTTCACTTAGATTATTTTGAGAGTCGTTAATAGCATGGTAATTTGCTTAATGTTAATATACTTGGTATTCAAGATATGTGAAACTTTCTTTTTAGTGGGTTGAATACTAAGATAAGTTTGATGCTTGATAATTGTTTTGAGATATGGAGGTGATAATATCATAGTCGTGCTAGTTGAGTAGTTGTGAATTTGAGAAATACTTGTGTTGAAGTTAGCAAGTCCCGTAGCATGCACGTATGGTTAAAGTTGTGTAACAAATTTGAAGCATGAAGTGTACCTGGCTTGTGCATCCTTATGAGTGGCGGTCGGGGACGAGCGATGGTCTTTTCCTACCAATCTATCCCCCTAGGAGCCTGCGCGTAGTACTTGATTTTTGATGACTTCTAAATTTTTGCAATAAGTATATGAGTTCTTTTGACTAATGTTGAGTCCATGGATTATACGCACTTTTACCTTTCCGCCACTTGCTAGCCTCTTTGGTACCGTGCATTGCCCTTTCTCACATTGAGAGTTGGTGCAAACTTCGCCGGTGCATCCAAACCCCGTGATATGATACGCTCTTTCACACATAAACCTCTCTATATCTTCCTTAAAACAGCCACCATACCTACCTATCATGGCATTTCCATAGCCATTCCGAGATATATTGCCATGCAACTTCCATCATCATCATCATCATCATGACATGCTTTACTTTTGTCATATTGCCATTGCATGATCTTGTAGTTGACATCGTATTTGTGGCAAAGCCACCATGCATTATTTTTCATACATGTCACTCTTGATTCATTGCACCATCCCGGTACACCGCCGGAGGCATTCATATAGAGTCATATCTTGTTCTACTATCGAGCTGTAATCATTATATAGTAATCAATAGAAGTGTGATGATCATCATTATTAGAGAATTGCCCAATCAAAAAAAAGAGAAAGGCCAAAAAGAAAGGAAAAAAGAAAGGCCCAAAAAAAGAGAAAATAAAAAGGGCAATGCTACTATCTCTTTTTCCACACTTGTGCTTCAAAGTAGCACCTTGTTCTTCATGTAGTAAGTCTCATATATTGTGCTTCAAAGTAGCACCATGATTTTCATATAGTGAGTCTCATAATTTGTCTTGTTCATACTAGTGGGAATTTTTCATTATAGAACTTGGCTTGTATATTCCAACGATGGGCTTCCTCAAAATGCCCTAGGTCTTCATGAGCAAGCAAGTTGGATGCACACCCACTAGTTTTCTTTTGTTGAGCATTCTTAGCTCTAGTGCATCGTTGCATGGCAATCCCTACTCCTTGCATTAACATCAATTGATGGGCATCTCCATAGCTCATTGATTAGCCTCACTGATGTGAGACTTTCTCCTTTTTTGTCTTCTCCACACAATCCCCATCATCATATTCTATACCACCCATAGTGCTATGTCCATGGCTCGCGCTCATGTATTGCGTGAAGGTTGAAAAAGTTTGAGATTATTTGAGTATGAAACAATTGCTTGGCTTGTCATCGGGGGTATAGAAGTTGGGAACATCTTTGTGTGACGAAAATGAAGCATAGCCTAACTATATGATTTTGTAGGGATGAACTTCCTTTGGCCATGTTATTTTGAGATGACATAATTTTTTGATTAGTATGCTTGAAGTATTATCATTTTTATGTCAATATGAACTTTTGTCTTGAACCTTTCGGATCTGAATATTCATACCATGATTAAGAAGATTTACATTGAAATTATGCCAAAGTATCACTCCGCATCAAAAATTCTCTTTTTATCATTTACCTACTCAAGGACGAGCAGGAATTAAGCTTGGGGATGCCTGATACGTCTCCAACGTATCTATAATTTTTGATTGCTCCATGCTACTTTATCTACTGTTTTGGACTACATTGGGCTTTATTTGCCACTTTATATTATTTTTGGGACTAACCTATTAACTGGAGGCCCAGCCCAGAATTGCTGTTTTTTTGCCTATTTTAGTATTTCGAGGAAACAGAATATCAAACGGAGTCCAAACGGAATGAAACCTTCGGGAACGTGATCTTCTCACCGAACGTGATCCAGGAGACTTGGACCCTACTCCAAGAAGTTTCCGGGGAGGTCACGAGGGTGGAGGGCGCGCCCCCCCTGGGCGCGCCCCCCTGCCTCGTGGGCCCCTCGGAGCTCCACCGACGTGCTCCTTCCTCCTATATATACCTACGTACCCCCATTAGACCAAAGACGGAGCCAAAAACCTAATTCCACCGCCGCAACTTCCTGTATCCATGAGATCCCATCTCGGGGCCTGTTCCGGAGCTCCGCCGGAGAGGGCACCCATCACGGAGGGCTTCTACATCAACAGCATAGCCCTTCCGATGAAGTGTGAGTAGTTTACTTCAGACCTTCGGGTCCATAGCTAGTAGCTAGATGGCTTCTTCTCTCTTTTTGGATCTCAATACAATGTTCTCCCCCTCTCTCGTGGAGATCCATTCGATGTAATCTTCTTTTTGCGGTGTGTTTGTTGAGACTGATGAATTGTGGGTTTATGATCCAACTTATCTATGAATAATATTTGAATCTTCTCTGAATTCTTTTATGTATGATTGAGTTATCTTTGCAAGTCTCTTCGAATTATCCGTTTGGTTTGGCCAAATAGATTGGTAGTTCTTGCAATGGGAGAAGTGCTTAGCTTTGGGTTCAATCTTGCGGTGTCCTTACTCAGTGACAGAAAGAGTTGCAAGGCACGTATTGTATTGTTGCCATCAAGGATAACAAGATGGGGTATTTATCATATTGCATGAATTTATTCCTCTACATCATGTCATTTTGCTTAAGAAGTTACTCTGTTTTTAACTTAATACTCTAGATGCATGCTGGATAGCGGTCGATGAGTGGAGTAATAGTAGTAGATGCAGGCAGGAGTCGGTCTACTTGTCACGGACGTGATGCCTATATACATGATCATACCTAGATAACCTCATAACTATGCTAAATTCTATCAATTGCTCAACAGTAATTTGTTCACCCACCATAGAATATCTATGCTCTTGAGAGAAGCCACTAGTGAAACCTATGGCCCCCGGGTCTATTCTCATCATATCAATCTCCATTACTTTATTTTACTTGTTTTGCTTTTACTTTTTACTTTGCATCTTTATACCAAAAATATTATCTCTATCAGATCTCACTCTCGTAAGTGACCGTGAAGGGATTGACAACCCCTAAGCGTTGGTTGCGAGTTGCTACCGTTTTGTGCAGGTACGAGGGACTTGCGCGTGACCTCCTACTGGATTGATACCTTGGTTCTCAAAAACTGAGGGAAATACTTACGCAGTGTGCTGCATCACCCCCTCCTCTTCGGGGAAAACCAACGCTAGCTCGAGACGTAGCACCCTCCACCCTCGTGGGCCCCTCGTTGCTCCACCGACCTACTTCTTCCTCCTATATAAGTCCACGTACCCCGCAAACATCCAGGAGCACCATGAAAACCTAATTCCATCGCCGCAACCTTCTGTACCCGAGAGATCCCATCTTGGGGCCTTTTCCGGAGCTCCGCCGGAGGGGCATTGATCACAGAGGGCCTCTACATCAACTCCATGGCCTCTCTGATGATGTGTGAGTAGTTTACTTCAGACCTTCGGGTCCATAGTTATTAGCTAGATGGCTTCTTCTCTCTCTTTGTATCTCAATACAAAGTTCTCCTCGATTCTCTTGGAGATCTATTCGATGTAATCTTGTTTTGCGGTGTGTTTGTCGAGATCCGATGAATTGTGAGTTTATGATCCAGATTATCTATGAACAATATTTGATTCTTCTCTGAATCCTTTTATGTATGATTGGTTTATCTTTGCAAGTCTCTTCGAATTATCAGTTTGGTTTGGCCTACTAGATTGATCTTTCTTGCAATGGGAGAAGTGCTTAGCTTTGGGTTCAATCTTGCGGTGCTTGATCCCAGTGACCGAAAGGGAAACGACACGTATTGTATTTTTGCCATCGAGGATAAAAAGATGGGGTTTATATCATATTGCATGAGTTTATCCCTCTATATCATGTCATATTACTTAAAGCATTACTCTGTTCTTATGAACTTAATACTCCATGCATGCTGGATAGCGGTCGATGTGTGGAGTAATAGTAGTAGATGCATAATCGTTTCGGTCTACTTGTCACGGACGTGATGCCTATATACATGATCATATCTAGATATTCTCATAACTATGCTCAATTCTATCAATTGCTCGACAGTAATTCGTTTACCCACTGTAATACTTATGCTCTTGAGAGAAGCCACTAGTGAAACCTATGGCCCCCGGGTCTATCTTCCATCATATTAATCTTCCAACACTTAAATATTTCTATTGTCATTTATTTTATTTTGCATCTTTATTTCTCTTTATCATAAAAATACCAAAAATATTATCTTATCATATCTATCAGATCTCACTCTCATAAGTGACCGTGAAGGGATTGACAACCCCTTTATCGCGTTGGTTGCGAGGTTCTTATTTGTTTTTGTAGGTGTGTGGGACTCGAGCGTGATCTCCTACTGGATTGATACCTTGGTTCTCAAAAACTGAGGGAAATACTTACGCTACTTTACTGCATCACCCTTTCCTCTTCAAGGGAAAACCAACGCAGTGCTCAAGAGGTAGCAAGAAGGATTTCTGGCACCGTTGCCGGGGAGATTCACGCCAAGTCAAGTCAAGATTTGACTCCCGACAACGAGCCATTTCTGGCACCTTTGCCGGGGAGTCTACGCACAATTCAAGACATACCAAGTACCCATCACAAACTCTTATCCCTCGCATTACATTATTTGCCATTTGCCTCTCGTTTTCCTCTCCCCCACTTCACCCTTTCCGTTTTATTCGCCCTCTCTTTTTCCATTCGCCTCTTTTTCGCTTGCTTCTTGTTTGCTCGTGTGTTGGATTGCTTGCTTGTCACGATGGCTCAAGACAATACTAAATCGTGTGACTTTGCCAATACCAACAATAATGATTTTCTTAGCACTCCGATTGCTCCTCGTACCGATGTTGAATCTTGTGAAATGAATGCTACTTTGTTGAATCTTGTCATAAAAGATCAATTCGCCGGCCTTCCTAGTGAAGATGTCGCTACCCATCTAAATAGCTTTGTTGATTTGTGTGATATGCAAAAGAAGAAAGATGTGGACAATGATATTGTTAAATTGAAGCTATTTCCTTTTTCCCTTAGAGATCGTGCTAAAGCTTGGTTTTCGTCTTTGCCTAAAAATAGTATTGATTCATGGAATAAGTGCAAAGATGCTTTTAATTATCTCTAAGTATTCTCCTCCCGCTAAAAGCATCTCTCTTACAAACGATATTATGAATTTTAAGCAACTTGATCATGAACATGTTGCACAAGCTTGGGAGAGGATGAAATTAATGATACGTAATTGCCCTACACATGGTTTGAATCTTTGGATGATTATACAAAATATTTATGTCGGATTGAATTTTGCTTCTAGAAATCTTTTAGATTCTGCCGCGGGAGGCACTTTTATGGAAATCACTTTAGGAGAAGCTACTAAACTCCTAGATAATATTATGGTTAATTATTCTCAATGGTACACCGAAAGATCTACTAATAAAAAAGTGCATGCGTTAGAAGAAATTAATTTTTTGAGTGGAAAGATGGATGAACTTATGAAATTGTTTGCTAATAAGAGTGTTTCCTCTTATCCTAATGATGTGCCTTTGTCTACCTTGATTGAGAATAATAATGAATCTATGGATGTGAATTTTGTTGGTAGGAATAATTTTGGTAACAACGCGTATAGATGAAACTTTAATCCTATGTCGTGCCATAGTAATTCCTCTAATAATTATGGTAATTCCTACAACAATTCTTATGGAAATCTTAATAAGATGCCCTCTGAATTTGAGACTACTGTTAAGGAGTTTATGAATTCACAAAAGAATTTCAATGCTTTGCTTGAAGAAAAATTGCTTAAGGTTGATGAATTGGCTAGGAACGCTGATAGAATTTCTCTTGATGTTGATTCTTTGAAACTTAGATCTATTACACCTAAGCATTATATCAATGAGTCTCTCAAAGCCATGAGAATTTCCATTGATGAGTGCAAAGAAATAACCGCTAGGATGTGTGCTAAGAAAGATTGCTTTGTGAAAGCGTGTTCTTCTAGTTTCTATGAAAATAAAGATGAAGATCTAAAAGTTATTGATGTATCTCCTATTAAATCTTTGTTTTGCAATATGAAGCTTGATAATGATGGGACTGAAGATGAGCCACCTTTACCTAGAAGGCGTTCCAAAAATTCAGAGTTTTTAGATCTCGATGCAAAAATTGGTAAAAGTGAGATTGAAGAGGTCAAAACTTTAGATATCAATGAACCCACTATTTTGGATTTCAAGGAATTTAATTATAATAATTGCTCTTTGATAGATTGTATTTCCTTGTTGCAATCTGTGCTAAATTCTCCTCGTGGTTATAGTCAAAATAAAGCTTTTACTAAACATATCATTGATGCTTTGATGCAATATTATGAAGAAAAACTTGAGTTGGAAGTTTCTATCCCTAGAAAACTTTATGATGAGTGGGAACCTACTATTAAAATTAAAATTAAAGATCATGAATGCTATGCTTTGTGTGATTTGGGTGCTAGTGTTTCCACGATTCCGAAAACTTTATGTGATTTGCTAGGATTCCGTGAATTTGATGATTGTTCTTTAAACTTGCACCTTGCGGATTCCACTATTAAGAAACCTATGTGAAGAATTAATGATGTTATTATTGTTGCAAATAGGAACTATGTGCCCGTATATTTCACTGTTCTTGACATAGATTGCAATCCTTCATGTCCTATTATTCTTGGTAGACCTTTCCTTAGAACGATTGGTGCAATTATTGATATGAAGGAAGGGAATATTAGATTCCAATTTCCATTAAGGAAAGGCATGGAACACTTCCCTAGAAATAAAACTAAATTACCATATGAATCTATTATGAGAGCCACTTATGGATTGCCTACCAAAGATGGCAATACCTAGATCTATCCTTGCTTTTATGCCTAGCTAGGGGCGTTAAACGATAGCGCTTGTTGGGAGGCAACCCAATTATATTTTTATTAATTGATTTTTGCTCCTCTTTAGTAATAATTAATTTATCTAGCCTCTGTTTTGTTTGTGTTTTTTGTGTTTAATTAGTGTTTGTGCCAAGTAGAACCGTTGGGAAGACTTGGGGAAAGTCTTTTTGATCTTGCTGTAAAAAACAGAAACTTTAGCGCTCACGAGAATTGCTGCCATTTTTATTTCGAGAGTGATATTTAGTTAATTCTTTTTGAAGATGATTAACAGATAAATTCCTCACGTCCAGCAATTTATTTTAGAATTTATGGGGTTCCAGAAGTTTGCGTTAGTTACAGATTACTACAGACTGTTCTGTTTTTGACAGATTCTGTTTTTCGTGTGTTGTTTGCTTATTTTGATGAATCTATGTCTAGTAAAGGAGTTTACAAACCATAGAGAAGTTGGAATACATTAGGTTTAACACCAATATAAATAAATAATGAGTTCAATACAGTACCTTGAAGTGGTGTTTTCTTTTCTTTCGCTAACAGAGCACATGAGATTTTCTGTTGAGTTTTGTGTTGTGAAGTTTTCAAGTTTTGGGTAAGATTTGATGGATTATGGAACAAGGAGTGGCAAGAGACTAAGATTGGGGATGCCCATGGCACCCCAAGGTAATATAAGGACACCAAAAAGCCAAAGCTTGGGGATGCCCCAGAAGGCATCCCCTCTTTCGTCTTCGTCCATCGGTAACTTTACTTGGAGCTATATTTTTATTCACCACATGATATGTGTTTTGCTTGGAGCATATTTTATGATTTGAGTCTTTGCTTTTTATTTTAACACAATCATCCTTTCTGTACACACCTTTTGAGAGAGACTCACATGATTTGAAATTTATTAGAATACTCTACGTGCTTCACTTATATCTTTTGAGCTATATAGTTTTTGCTCTAGTGCTTCACTTATAACTTTTAGAGCACGGCGATGGTTTTATTTTATAGAAATAATTGATCTCTCATGCTTCACTTATATTATTTTGAGATTCCTTTATAACAACATGGAAATTTTCTTTTAGGAATAATATAAAAACTTTTATAGAAGTGCATTGAATACTATGAGAAGTTTGATACTTGATAATTGTTTTGAGATATGGAGATGATGATATTAGAGTCATGCTAGTTGAGTAGTTCTGAATTTGAAAAATACTTGTGTTGATGTTTGTGATTCCCGTAGCATGCACGTATGGTGAACCGTTATGTGATGAAGTCAGAGCATGATTTATTTATTGATTGTCTTCCTTATCAGTGGCGGTCGGGGACGAGCGATGGTCTTTTCCTACGAATCTATCCCCCTAGGAGCATGCGCGTAATACTTTGTTTCGATAACTAATAGATTTTTGCAATAAGTATGTGAGTTCTTTATGACTAATGTTGAGTCCATGGATTATACGCACTCTCACCCTTCCACCATTGCTAGCCTCTCTAGTATCGCGCAACTTTCGCCGGATCCATAAACCCACCATATACCTTCCTCAAAACAGCCACCATACCTACCTATCATGGCATCTCCATAGCCATTCCAAGATATATTGCCATGCAACTTACCACCGTTTCGTTTACTATGACACGCTTCATCATTGTCATAATTGCTTTGCGTGATCATGTAGTTGACACCGTATTTGTGGCAAAGCCACCATTCATAATTCTTTATACATGTCACTCTTGATTCATTGCATATCCCGGTACACCTCCGGAGGCATTCACATAGAGTCATATTTTGTTCTAAGTATTGAGTTGTAATTCTTGAGTTTTAAGTAAATTAAAGTGTGATGATCATCATTATTAGAGCATTGTCCCAATGAGGAAAGGATGATGGAGACTATGATTCCCCCACAAGTCGGGAGGAGACTCCGGACGAAAAATAAAAAAGAAAGAAAAAAAGAAAGAAAAAAAGAAAGAAAGAAAAGAAAGAAAAAGAGGCAAAAAAGAAGGCCCAAATAAAAAAATGAGAGAAAAAAGAGAGAATGGACAATGTTACTATCCTTTTTCCACACTTGTGCTTCAAAATAGCACCATGATCTTCATGATAGAGAGTCTCCTATGTTATCACTTTTATATACTAGTGGGAATTTTACATTATAGAACTTGGCTTGTATATTCCAATGATGGGCTTCCTCAAAATTGACCTAGGTCTTCATGAGCAAGCAAGTTGGATGCACACCCACTTAGTTCTTTTGTTGAGTTTTCATACACTTATAGCTCTAGTGCATCCGTTGCATGGCAATCCCTACTCACTCACATTGATATCTATTGATGGGCATCTCCATAGCCCGTTGATATGCCTAGTTGATGTGAGACTATCTTCTCCTTTTTGTCTTCTCCACAACCACCATTCTATTCCACATATATAGTGCTATATCCATGGCTCACGTTCATATATTGCTTGACGATTGAAAAAGTTTGAGAACATCAAAAGTATGAAACAATTGCTTGGCTTGTAATCGGGGTTGTGCATGATTTAAATACTTTTTGTGGTGAAGATAGAGCATAGCCAGACTATATGATTTGGTAGGGATAGCTTTCTTTGGCCATGTTATTTTCAGAAGACATAATTGCTTTGTTAGTATGCTTGAAGTATTATTTTTATGTCAACATGAACTTTTGTCTTGAATCTTTTGAATCTGAATATTCATACCACAATTAAGAAGATTTACATTGAAATTATGCCAAGTAGCACTTCGCATCAAAAATTCTGTTTTTATCATTTACCTACTCGAGGACGAGCAGGAATTAAGATGGGGGATGCTTGATACGTCTCCAACGTATCTATAATTTTTGATTGCTCCATGCTATATTACCTACTGTTTTGGACTATATTGGGCTTTATTTTCCACTTTTATATTATTTTTGGGACTAACCTATTAACCTGAGTCCCAGCCCAGAATTGCTGTTTTTTTGCCTATTTTAGTGTTTCGGAGAAACAGAATATCAAACGGAGTCCAAACGGAATGAAACCTTCGGGAACGCGATTTTCTCATCAGATAAGACCCAGGAGACTTGGACCCTCCGTCAAGAAAGCCACGATGCAGTCACGAGGGTGGAGGGCGCCCCCCTAGGGCGCGCCCCCTGCCTTGTGGGCCCCTCGAAGCTCCACCGACGTACTCCTTCCTCCTATATATACCTACGTACCCCCAAATGATCAGATACGAAGCCAAAAACCTAATTCCACCGCCGCAACTTTCTGTATCCACGAGATCCCATCTTGGTGCCTGTTCTGGAGCTCCGCCGGAGGGGGCATCGATCATGGAGGGCTTCTACATCATCATCCAAGCCCCTCCGATGAAGTGTGAGTAGTTTACTTCAGACCTACGGGTCCATAGTTAGTAGCTAGATGGCTTCTTCTCTCTTTTTGGATCTCAATACAATGTTCTCCCCCTCTCTCGTGGAGATCTATTCGATGTAATCTTGTTTTTGCGGTGTGTTTGTTGAGACCGATGAATTGTGGGTTTATGATCCAGTCTATCTATGAATAATATTTGAATCTTCTCTGAATTTTTTTATGTATGATTGGTTATCTTTGCAAGTCTCTTCGAATTATCGGTTTGGTTTGGCCTACTAGATTGGTTTTTCTTGCCATGGGAGAAGTGCTTAGCTTTGGGTTCGATCTTGCGGTGTCCTTTCCCAGTGACAGAAGGGGCAGCAAGGCACGTATTGTATTGTTGCCATCGAGGATAACAAGATGGGGTTTTTATCATATTGCATGAAACTATCCCTCTACATCATGTCATCTTGCTTAAGGCGTTACTCCGTTTTTAACTTAATACTCTAGATGCATGCTGGATAGCGGTCGATGAGTGGAGTAATAGTAGTAGATGCAGGCAGGAGTCGGTCTACTTGTCTCGGACGTGATGCCTATATACATGATCATACCTAGATATTCTCATAACTATGCTCAATTCTGTCAATTGCTCAACAGTAATTTGTTCACCCACCGTAGAATACTTATGCTCTTGAGGGAAGCCACTAGTGAAACCTATGGCCCCCGGGTCTCTTTCTCATCATATCAATCTCCATCACTTTATTATTGCTTTGCTTTTTTACTTTGCCCTTTTACTTTTTACTTTGCATGTCTATACCAAAAATACCAAAAATATTATTTATCATCTCTATCAGATCTCACTTTCGTAAGTGACCATGAAGGGATTGACAACCCCTAAGCGCGTTGGTTGCATTGAGCTATTGTTTTTGTGTAGGTACGAGGGACTCGCGCGTAGCCTCCTACTGGATTGATACCTTGGTTCTCAAAAACTGAGGGAAATACTTACGCTACTTTGCTGCATCATCCTCTCCTCTTTGGGGAAATCCAACACAGTGCTCAAGAGGTAGCAACGAGACACATCAAAAGTACTCCAGTATATAGAGCCTTGCCTCTAAGGTAGGCCCCACATGGTTTGCCTCTTTTTTAACATAACACGTCAAGTCGCAATTTGTTTGTTCACCCGTGGTAGACGATCCTCCCTCCATATAGTGGACAACTAGTACACGTGTCAAATTACCACGTGGACTGCCTTTTTCATACAGAAATGAGCTCCACCGTGTACCCGCGCGGGTGTGGTTGGGAAAGAGATGGGAGTACGTGCATCGTGCGCGCACCACTTCCCTTCGTGCACGTTGATAACCCACAAGTATAGGGGATCGCAATAGTTTTCGAGGGTAGAGTATTCAACCCAAATTTATTGATTCGACACAAGGGGAGCCAAAGAATACTCTCAAGTATTAGCAGCTGAGTTGTCAATTCAACCACACATGGAAACTTAATATCTGCAGCAAGGTATTTAGTGGCAAAGTAATATGATAGTAGTGGTAACGGTGGAAAAAGGTAACAGTAGCAAAAGTAATATTTTTGGGTTTTTTATAGTAATTGTAATAATAGCAACGGAAAAGTAAATAAGCTAAGAACAATATAGGAAAAGCTCATAGGCATTGGATCGGTGATGGAGAATTATGCCAGATGCGATCGATCATATAATAGTCATAACCTAGGGTGACATAGAACTAGCTCCAGTTCATCAATGTAATGTAGGCATGTATTCCGAATATAGTCATACGTGCTTATGGAAAAGAACTTGCATGACATCTTTTGTCCTTCCCTCCCGTGGCAGCAGGGTCCTAATGGAAACTAAGGGATATTAAGGCCTCCTTTCAATAGAGTACCAGACCAAAGCATTAACACATAGTGAATACATGAACTCCTCAAACTACGGTCATCACCGGTAATTATCCCGATTATTGTCACTTCGGGGTTAATGGATCATAAAACATAATAGGTGACTATAGACTTGCAAGATAGGATCAAGAACTCTCATATATTGATGAAAACATAATAGGTTCAGACCTGAAATCATGGCACCCGGTCCCTAGTGACAAGCATTAAGCATAGCAAAGTCATAGCAACATTAATCTTAGAACATAGTGGATACTAGGGATCAAACCCTAACAAAACTAACTCGATTACATGATAAATCTCATCCAACCCATCACCGTCCAGCAAGCCTACGATGGAATTACTCACACACGGCGGTGAGCATCATGAAATTGGTGATGGAGGAAGGTTGATGATGATGATGGCGGCGGATTCCCCTCTCCGGAGCCCCGAACGGACTCCAGATCAGCCCTCCCGAGAGAGTTTAGGGCTTGGCGGCGGCTCCATATCATAAAACGCGATGAATCCTTCTCTCTGGTTTTTTCTCCCCAAAAGTGAATATATGGAGTCAAGGTTGAGGTCGGTGGAGCGTCAGGTGGCCCATGAGGCTGGGGGCGCGCCCCCACCCTCGTGGACAGGTGGAGGCCCCCCTGACTGGATCTTTCTTCCAGTATTTTTTATATATTCCAAAATAATTCTCCGTTGATTTTTAGGTCATTCCGAGAAATTTATTTCTGCACAAAAATAACACCATGGCAATTCTGCTGAAAACAGCGCCAGTCTGGGTTAGTTCCATTCAAATCATGCAAGTTAGAGTCCAAAACAAGGGCAAAAGTGTTTGGAAAAGTAGATACGACGGAGACGTATCAACTCCCCAAGCTTAAACCTTTGCTTGTCCTCAAGCAATTCAGTTGATAAACTGAAAGTGATAAAGAAAAACTTTTACAAACTCTGTTTGCTCTTGTTGTTGTAAATATGTAAAGCCAGCATTTAGGTTTTCAACAAAGATAATGAACTAACCATATTCACAATAACACTTAGGTCTCATGTTTACTCATATCAATGACATAATCAACTAGCGAGCAATAATAATAAATCTCGGATGACAACACTTTCTCAAAACAATCATGATATGATATGACAAGATGGTATCTCGCTAGCCCTTTCTAAGACCGCAAAACATAAATGCAGAGCACCTTTAAAGATCAAGGACTGACTAGACATTGTAATCATGGTAACAGAGATCCAGTCAAGTCATACTCAATGTAAACTAACAGTAATGGATGCAAATGACAATGGTGCTCTCCAACTAGTGCTTTTTAATAAGAGGATGATGACTCAACTTAAAAGTAAATAGATAGGCCCTTTGCAGAGGGAAGCAGGGATTTGTAGAGGTGCCAGAGCTTGATTTTGAAATAGATATGAATAATATTTCGAGCGGTATACTTTCATTGTCAACATAACAACCGAGAGATCTCAATATCTTCCATGCTACACACATTATAGGCGGTTCCCAAACAGAATGGTAAATTTTATACTCCCCTGCACCAACAAGCATCAATCCATGGCTTGCTCGAAACAACGAGTGCCTCCACCTAACAAGAGTCCTGGGGGAGTTTTGTTTGCAGTTATTTTGATTTGATTTGCATAAAGCATGGGACTGGGCATTCCGGTGACCAGCCACTTTCTCGTGAGTGAGGAGTGATACATCTCCAACGTATCTACTTTTCCAAACACTTTTTCCCTTGTTTTGGACTCTAACTTGCATGATTTGAATGGAACTAACCCGGACTGACGCTGTTTTCAGCAGAATTACCATGGTATTATTTATGTGCAAGAACAAACGTTCTCGGAATGACCTGAAACTTCACGGAGCAACTTTTCAGATAATATGAAAAATACCTGCAAAAGATGAAGGCCAAGGGGCCCACCACCTGTCCACGAGGGTGGGGGGCGCACCTGCCCCCCTAGGGCGCGCCCCCCTACCTCATGGGCCCCTTGTTGCCTCTCTGACTCCAACTCCAACTCCATATATTGTGTTTCAGGGAGGAAAAAATCAGAGAGAAGAAATCATCGCGTTTTACAATACGGAGCCGCCGCCAAGCCCTAAAACCTCTCGGGAGGGCTGATCTGGAGTCCGTTCGGGGCTCCGGAGAGGGGAATCCATTGCCATCGTCATCATCAACCATCCTCCATCACCAATTTCATGATGCTCACCGCCGTGCGTGAGTAATTCCATCGGAGGCTTGCTGGACGGTGATGGGTTGGATGGGATCTATCATGTTATTGATGATGCCACTTCTGCTATTCGTTCTGATGTTCTGATATGTCGCACTTATGATGAAACTACTTCTATGCTTGATACTACTGGGCCGCTAGGTAAATTTCTTGATGAACAACTTGCTAGAGCTAGAGAAATTGAAAATATTGAATCTGATGATACTGATGAAAGTGATGATGAAGAATCACCTGTTATTCCTACGGGTTATGTTTTTATCAAGAAGCTTCTTTAGCTATTTTAGCTTGCAAAAATAGAAATGAACTCAAAAGCTTATTAGCTAAATGGAGTAAGCAATCTCTAAATGCTAGAATGAAACCTGACCCTGCTTTTGCTACTTCACCTATCTTTGTTACTGATAGGGATTATGAATTTTCTGTTGATCCTAATCTAATTACTTTGGTTGAATCTGATCCTTTTCATGGTTATGAATCTGAAACTGTTGTGGCACATCTTACTAAATTGAATGATATAGCCACCCTGTTCACTAAAGATGAGAGAACTCGTTACTTTTACATCCTTAAAATATTTCCGTTCTCATTAAAGGGTGATGCTAAGACATGGTTTAATTCTCTTGATCCTGGTTGTGTGCGTAGTCCCCGGGATATGATTTATTACTTCTCTGCTAAATATTTCCCTGCTCATAAGAAACAAGCTGCTTTAAGGGATATATATAATTTTGTGCAAATTGAAGAAGAGAGTCTCCCACAAGCTTGGGGGAGGCTTCTCCAATTACTTAATGCTTTGCCTGATCATCCTCTTAAGAAAAATGAAATACTTGATATCTTTTATAATGGACTAACCGATGCCTCCAGAGATTACCTGGATAGTTGTGCCGGTTCTATTTTCAGGGAAAGAACACTGGATGAAGCTGAAATTCTATTGAATAATATGTTGACAAATGAAAATAATTGGACACCTCCGGAGCCAATTCCTGAACCTATTCCTAAACCAACTCCGAAGAAAAGGGGTATTCTATTTCTCAGTCCTGAAGATATGCAAGAGGCAAAGAAATCTATGAAAGAAAAAGGTATTAAAGCTGAAGATGTTAAGAATTTACCAGCTATTGAAGAAATACACGGTCTTACTTTACTGCCTATTGAAGAAACATATAATCTTAATCCTTTACCTATAGAAGAAACTCATGGTCTTGATAACCCGACACAGGTAGTAAAGGTAAATTCTCTCTACAGCTATGATAAAGCTGAAATCCCATTTACTAAATTTGCTAGCCCATGCTTAGATGAGTTTGATAAATTTATGGCCAAGCAAGAAGGCTTTAATGCTTATTTTGGTAGACAATTGAAAAACAATTCAAATATGCCTGAACACTTGGGTGATTATATGGCTAATATTAAAGGTGAACTTAAACTTATTAGTAAACATGCTTCTATGGTTACCACTGAAGTAGAACAAGTACTTAAAGCTCAAAATGATTTGCTCAATGAAATAAATAGCAAGAATAAGGATAATGCTGTTAGAGTTATGACTAGAGGTGGCAAAATGACTCAGGAACCTTTGTATCCTGAAGGCCACCCTAAGAGAATTGAGCAAGATTCTCAGAGAAATAATATAGATGTACCTAGTTCTTCTAAAAAGAAGAAAACGAAAAATGATAGGACTTTGCATGCTTCTAGTGAGTCTATTGTTGAAACACCTGAGAATCCAAATGATATTTCTATTTCGAATGCTGAAACTCAATCTGGTAATGAACCTGAAACTAGTGATAATGTTAATGATAATGTTCATAATGATGCTCAACCTACTAATGATATTGACATAGAAATTGAACCTGCTGTTGATCTTGATAACCCACAATCAAAGAATCAACGTTATGATAAGAAAGACTTTGTTGCTAGGAAACATGGTAAAGAAAGAGAGCCTTGGGTTCAGAAACCCATGCCTTTTCCTCCCAAACCATCGAAGAAAAAGGATAATGAGGATTTTGAGCGCTTTGCTGAAATGATCGGACCTACCTTTTTGCGTATGCAATTAACTGATATGCTCAAAACCAATCCTTATGCTAAGTACATGAAAGATATAATTACAAATAAAAGAAAGATACCGGAAGCTGAAATTTCCACCATGCTTGCTAATTACACTTTTAAGGGTGGAATACCAAAGAAACTTGGAGATCCCGGTGTACCAACTATACCATGCTCCATTAAAAGAAACTATGTTAAAACTGCCTTATGTGATCTTGGAGCCGGTGTTAGTGTTATGCCTCTCTATTTATATCGTAGACTTGATTTGAATAAGTTGACACCTACTGAAACATCTTTGCAAATGGCTGATAAATCAACTGCTATACCTATCGGTATTTGTGAGGATGTGCCTGTTGTAGCTGCAAACGTTACTATTTTAACGGACTTTGTTATTCTTGATATTCCCGAGGACGATAGTATGTCTATTATTCTTGGAAGACCCTTTTTGAATACTACAGGGGCTGTTATTGATTGCACTAAAGGCAATGTCACTTTTCATGTTAATGGTAATGAGCATATGGTACACTTTCCGAGGAAACAACCTCAAGTTCATAGTATCAACTCTATTGGAATAATACCATCGATTATATTTGGAGGTTTTGAATTTCCTCTTCCTACTGTCAAGAAGAAATATGATATTCTTATTATTGGGGATGTGCATATCCCCATTGAGGTGACATAGTGTTATTCGAAATTTCTCCGGTTCCATGTTATTCGGAATGAGTTCGTTAACAAGACTTGATCAACCTTGTTAGTGGATTCCTTTTTGATGATCATGAGATGGATGAAACTAGAAGGCACAACCTTCTGTACCCCATTTTTACTTTCTGTTATTTATATTAAATAAAATAAAAATAAATATTTTTCTGTCTGTTATCTGATTATCCGTGCAATATAAAAATACCTCGAAAATAAAAGTTCTCCAAATGCCCTGAAATTTAAATATGATTTTTATAGAATATTTGAGAATATTTGGCACTAAGAACACAGCAGGGGGGTCAACCACCTGCCCATGAGGGTGGAGGGCGCGCCCCCTGCCTCGTGGGCCCACGGTGGCCCTCCTCCACTTATCCTTTCACCCATACACTTCTTCTTCCTCCCACAAACACGAATAACAAGCTCGAACCCGAGTCCAAGCTCGTTTTGCTGCCATTTTCGATCTCCTTGCTCAAAGCACCTCTCACAAAACTGCTTGGGGAGATTGTTCCTTGGTATGCGACTCCTCCATTGGTCCAATTAGTTTTTTTTCTAATGCTTTATTCATTGCAAATTTTTGCTGCTCAGGTGACCCGGTTCTTGAGCTTGCATGTCAAATTTATATGGTCAAAAGTAGTTTTGATGCATGATATAGGCTCTAGGCACTTGTAGGAGTAGTTGCTATCAATACTATTGAGTTTGGTTTACTTTTATTTTGAAAGTTACTAAAAATTTCAGAATTTTCCAGAAAATGATGAGGAGACTTTTGAGGGGCTCATCGAGCCAAAGCTCGAAGGAAAAGGCACCGAAGCCTAAGTATAATCTGCCGCGCACCGCGGATGTTCGGGCGTGTGAATGGCCTTCCGAGGATTTCTTGAGAGCAGCCGGGATTTATGTAGATTTTCATGAATTGGCTAAGAATGCAGGCCTCACCGCTTTCCTCCACGACCAATGCGATCAGTATCTCTTACTCACAAATATCTTTGTGCAAAACTTTCATTTCCATTCTAGGAGCTCACCACCTATGGTGGAGTTTTATTTATATGATGAGCATAAGGAGATGTCACTTTATGATTTTTGTCGGGTTTGTTTAGTCGCTTTTCAGGGCAAGACAGAAGAACCACATTGCGATGATGTGGAGGGGTTTATTGATACTATCACTGTAGGGGAAACAAGGAAGGTTTCCAATGCACGAATCACCAGCATACATTTTCCTGTTTTATGTTATTTTGCATTATTTGCTAGTCGTTGTTTAATTGGTCGTGGAAACTGCGGAAACCTTAGTATCCCTGATATTATTATTTTTCTCCATGGTTTATACGGTGATAACTTTGTTAGTATGGGCGGCATTATTGCCAAACGGTTAAGTCTGAACCATACCAAGGGCCCCATCTTTGAAGGCATCTATGCTTCACGCCTAGCTGCACATTTTAACATACCTATTAGGCATTATGAGAAGGAAGAAAAAGTGCTGCCTCATGTTTATCTAGATTATAAAAGTATGGTGGCACATGATTTTATTGTTAAGACTAGGGAAGGAGAGCTTAAATATCAATTGTTCTTTAATAAACATCATCCTGAGACTATTACCCTGCCTGCTCCTTCTTTGTTTGATTTATCTGTAGGCCAGTACCTTGTTCCGTTGAAGGCTATTCACGCCTACCGGAACCCTGCACCAGCCGTGGAGCCAGAGCCGGAACCACAAGTTGATCCTTCACGACAGTCTAATTACTAGTGGGATCCGGAGATGATTGTCAGCCAGTGGCAATCGGAGTCTTCCTCTTCTTCTTCTCAGTATGACCCCAACTATTATTATGGATATCCGCCAGGCCAGCCGTGGCCATAGACCAACTTAGTCCAAAAGCCTAAGCTTGGGGGAGTACGTATTTCCCACCGACATTACATTTATGTCACACACTCATTGCTAGATGTCGGTGCTCATACTTTTCATTGTATCATCCATGCTAGTTTATTTCCCTTTTTATGCTTTCTTCTTGTGTATTTAATAAACCTGAAGAAAAACCATAAAAATTAGTTGTAGATTTTAATTAGTTTACTTTCCATGCTTGTAGTAGTAATTAAAAAGAATACCCAAAAATACTTCTTGTTCTTCTTTTGCTTGTTGGGAGCTTTCCCGTGTAAATAGTTTTATTTCTTTTATTTTCTTTGGGGGTCGATAGGAGAAGACCATAATTAAATTGTTGAAGTGGCTCTTATATGTATTATTTTTTATATGACAAAAGAGCCCATATTGCCTTGTCTTCTCCTGTTTATTGAATGCCTGCAGATTCCAGCTTAGTCCAATGCACATGCACTATTATTATTATTCACATCGTTCGGTCGTGCAAGTGAAAGGCAATTATGATGATATATGATGGACTGGCTGAGATGAGAGAAGCTGGTATGGACTCGACCTCTTTTGTTTTTGTAAATATGATTAGTTCATCGTTCCTGATTCAGCCTATTATGAATAAACATGTTTGCAATGACAATTAGAGATCATAGTTTCTTGTGCCATGCTTGATTAGCTATGAGTTATAATGGTTTACCTTGCGTGCCAACATGCTATTGAGATAGTTATGATGTGGTATGATAGGGTGGTATCCTCCTCTGAATGATTTAAATGACTCGACTTGGCGCATGTTCACGCATGTAGTTGAAACAAAATCAACATAGCATTCACGATATTTATGTTCATGGTGGATTATATCCTACTCATGCTTGCATTTGGTGTTGATTAATTTTAATGCATGTTCATGACTGTTGTCCCTCTCTAGCTGGTCGCTTCCCAGTCTTTTGCTAGCCTTCACCTGTACTAAGCGGGAATACTTCTTGTGCATCCAATCCCTTAAACCCCAAAGTTATTCCACATGAGTCCACTATACCTACCTATATACGGTATCTACCTACCGTTCCAAGTAAATTTGTATGTGCCAAACTCTAAACCTTCAAATAAATATTCTGTTTTGTATGCTCGAATAGCTCATGTATCAACTAGGCTGTCTTGTAACACCCCGGATGTAATTTACCTTATCTGTATCCCAACTCTTGCCGTTTCCGGCACTAAGTTATTTTATTTCATCATTGTCGGGTTTTTGTCTCCGTATGTTGTTATCTTTGTCATGCACCCCATATCATGTCATCATGTGCATTGCATTTGCATATGTGTTTGTCTCATGCATCCGAGCATTTTCCCCGTTGTTTGTTTTGCATTCCGGCGCTCCTATGTCACCCGGTGGTCCTTTCTACCTCTTTTCGTGTGTGGGGGTTAAACATTTCCGGATTGGACCGAGACTTGTCATGCAGCCTTGGTTTACTACCGGTAGACCGCCTGTCAAGTTTCGTGCCATTTGGACTTCGTTTGATACTCCAACAGTTAACCGAGGGACCGAGAAGGCTTCGTGTGTGTTGCAGCCCAACACCCTTCCAATTTGGCCCATAACCCACCAAATACCCCTCCATCGTCTAGAGCGTTCGATCACGATCGCGTGGCCGAAAACCGCACTCCATTTGGAGCTTCCTAGCTCCCTCTACCTATAAATCTAGCCCCTCCTCCGAAATCCCGGGTCTTCTCCCCCCGAAACCCTAGAATCCTCCTCGCGCCGCGCCGGACATGTCTGTTCCGGCCGGACAGTTCTCCGCCGCCGCCCTCATCCAGTGAGAACGCGCCACGTGGACCTCCACCGCCCACCGTCGCGAGGCCCGGGGGAGCCCGCAGCCGGCCCTCCCTGGCCCATCTCCATCCCGCGTGCCCCGCGCCTCCGCCCGCGACCCCGCCGCCGTTCTCCTCCCGTCCGGCCGCTCGAGGCGCCCGGCGCCGCCGCCCGCCATCCCCGGCCGCCGAGCTCCGCCAGCGCCGCGCCCGGCGACGGAGCCGCGCCACCTCGCCGCGCCGGCGCCGCCTCCTCGCCGCCCCGCCGGCGACCCGGCCTCCCTCGACCCCGGCAGCATCTCCGGCGACCTCCGACCTCGACTCCGGCGACGTTCATCCTCGGGAGGCACACCAGCTACAGTGCGCCGATCCGGATCTCAGATCTGGAAAACCCTAATCTCGGGGTTGACTTTTCCCTCTCCTCTCAGTAACTTTTAGGCTTTTTCATCATGCCATAACTCTGCATCCGTAGCTCCGATTCGTGCGTGTAGCATGTCAAATTGTTCGCCTCGACGAGTACATCATTTCATCTCATTGCATCATTTTCATTTGAGCTCATCTTGATGCCCGAAATGCTGTTGGAAGAGGGCTATGTGATGAATTTGTCAGATCTGTTTCAGCAAATGGCATTTTGTCATTTTTGCCATGATTTATGTGTGCATGCTATGATCCTGAGTTCTACATGTGTTTTGTAGAATGCCATGTCATCTTTACAGAGGTGCTTGTCATGTATTTTTTTGATCTTTTTGGTGACTATCACAAGCTTGCAAAGTAGCGTAATCGTTAATGCTGATTTCAGGGACTTAGAATTTCACTAAGTCCTTGCCCTGTTTTTGTTGTTATGCCATATGTTCATCTTGTTTCCTAGTGATCCGTGCCTCTTTTGAGGATGATCAGTAAGGATGTTTTGTTAACATTGTGGTGCTCTATCCATCCATGTCTTTGTTTGCATTTATGGAGCACCTAGCTTGAGTCAATCGAGCTCTACTTTTGCTATAAAATGATCCTGGCAGATTGTTGACATGTTTAGCGATTTTGCTGAGGATGTTGCTATTGATCCGTGCATGCTATGTTATTGTTCTTGCCATTTATAGCTTCTAGGCCATGTATTCTTGATGAGTGTATGCTTAGTTTGTCATGCCATGCTCTGTAGTGAGTGCATCGAGCTCGTAAACATGCCTACTCGTTAACTGTTTTGCATGCTCCAGTTTTTCACCAAGTCTGAATCTGTTTGTGTTTTTGCTATGTTCACATGCTTGCAATTGTATTTTCTGATCCCTTTTGGCTCAAGGTCACTGAGGGACTTTTGTTAAGTGCTTTGAGTAGCTTCATTCCATGCCTTGCGTTGCCATGTTAAGTTCCTGTAGAATGTAGTTTTCATGCTCTAAAGTGTGCTACCTGATGATAAATTCCAGACTTGTGTTAATTTCACTAAGTCTAAAACATGTTATCATTTGCACTTTTGCCATGCTTGTTTGATCCTGTTAATGGATGAATTAGCCGTAGCTCAGTGTTCATCTCTTGTCAAGCATCATGAGTGGATCCCTGCCATGTTCTTTTTTGCCATGTTTGAGTGATGTAGAATGTTGTTATTGATGCATTTAGATGGTCACTTGCTGATTATCGCAGACCGGTGCCATATTTGTTTTGCTTGCCATTTCCAAACCGTGCATCCGATTTCGGTGATCTTTATATCGATTTCTACCGAAATCACCTCACCTTTCTAGTGGCACTCTTGGATTTCCAATTTTAGGCCAGGTTCATTCATTCCTTTGCAAATCTTGCATATGCATCACATATCGCATCCCGCATATCATACCATGTTTGCATCATGTTGTTTGAGCATTGCACGTGGTTGATTGCGTTCCTTTTGCTTGTTGTTCTTATTTGGGTAGAGCCGGGAGACGAGTTCGTGAATGAGGAGCCCGTTGAGTTCGCTTACGAGGATCAAGTCAACTCTGACAACTTTGCAGGCAAGATGACCATACCCTTGAAATCACTTCTATCTTTGCTTGCTAGATGATCGCTCTTTTGCTATGCCTATGCTATGATACCTACCACTTGCTTATCATGCCTCCCAAATTGCCATGTCAAACCTCTAACCCACCATGTCCTAGCAAAGCAAACTATTGTTTGGCTATGTTACCGCTTTGCTCAGCCCCTCTTATAGCGTTGCTAGTTGCAGGTGAAGCTTGGAGATCGTTCCTTGTTGGAACATTGTTTATTGTTGGGTTATCACTATATTATCTAGGTTATGTTAATGCATCTATATACTTGGTAAAGGGTGGAAGGCTCGGCCTTTTGCCTAGTGCTTTGTTCCACTCTTGCCGCCCTAGTTTCCGTCATATCGGTGTTATGTTCCCGGATTTTGCGTTCCTTACACGGTTGGGTTATAATGGGAACCCCTTGACAGTTCGCCTTGAATAAAACTCCTCCAGCAATGCCCAACATTGGTTTTACCATTCGCCACCTAGCCTTTTTCCCTTGGGTTTTGCGGACTCAAGGGTCATCTTTAATTTAACCCCCCCGGGCCAGTGCTTCTCTAAGTGTTGGTCCAACTGAGCGATGTCCGGGGCTACCAGGGGCAACCCTGGGCTGGCCTACCCGGCGTTTGGCTCATCTGAGTGTGCCCTGAGAACGAGATATGTGCAGCTCCTATCAGGATTTGTCGGCACATTCGGGCGGTGTTGCTGGACTAGTTTTACCATTGTCGAGGATGTCTTGTAACCGGGATGCCGAGTCTGATCGGATTGTCTTGGGAGAAGGAATATCCTTCGTTGACCGTGAGAGCTTGTGATGGGCTAAGTTGGGACTCCCCTGCAGGGATTAGAACTTTTGAAAGCCGTGCCCGCGGCTATGGGCAGATGGGAATTTGTTAATGTCCGGTTGTAGATAACATGAAACTTAATTTAATTAAAATGCACCAACCGTGTATGTAACCGTGATGGTCTCTTCTCGGCGGAGTCCGGGAAGTGAACACGGTGTTGGAGTAATGCTTGACGTAGGTTGTTCTAGGATCACTTCTTGATCATAGTTGTTCGACCGTGCTTTTGCCTTCTCTTCTCGCTCTCATTTGCGTATGTTAGCCACCATATATGCTAGTCGCTTGCTGCAGCTCCACATCATACCTTGCCTTACCTAAAAGCTTAAATAGTCTTGATCGCGAGGGTGTGAGATTGCTGAGTCCCTGTGACTCATAGTTTACTTCCAAAACCAGATGCAGGGACCGATGATACTGCTCCAGACGATGCGCTTGAGCTCAAGTGGGAGTTCGATGAAGATTCTCGTCGTTACTATGTGTCTTTCCCAGATGATCAGTAGTGGTGCCCAGTTGGGGCGATCGGGGACTTTGTCGCATTTGGGGGTTGATCTTTATTTTGGTACCGTAGTCGGACCATGAGTGTATTGGATGAATGTAATGATATTTATGTATTTGTGTGACGTGGCGAGTGTAAGCCAACTATGTATCTTTTCCCCTTTTATTTACATTACATGGGTTGTTTGCGAAGATTACCTCACTTGCGACATTGCTTTCAATGCGGTTATGCCTCTAAGTCGTGCTTCGACACGTAGGAGATATAGCCGCATCGAGGGCGTTACATGTCTGTATCTTCCATGTTAGGCGCGTTATTCTTAAGAGGAGTGGACTCCGCTCCTCACTCACGAGATAAATGGCTGGTCACCGGGATGCCCAGTCCCATGCTTTATGCAAACTAAATCAAAATAGTTGCAAAAAAAACTCCCCCTGGGACTCTTGTTAGTTGGATGCACTCGTTGTTTCGAGCAAGCCATGGATTGATACTTGTTGGTGGAAGGGGGAGTATAAACTTTACCATTCTGTTTGGGAACCACCTATAATGTGTGTAGCATGGAAGATATCGCCATCTCTTGGTTGTTATGTTGACAATGAAAGTATACCGCTCAAAATATTATTCACCTCTGTTTCAAAACCGAGCTCTGGCACCTCTACAAATCCCTGCTTCCCTCTGCGAAGGGCCTATCTATTTACTTTTATGCTGAGTCATCATCCTCTTATTAAAAAGCACCAGTTGGAGAGCACCGCTGCCAATTGCATTCATTATTGTTAATTTACATTGAGTATGACTTGATTGGATCTCTTTTACCATGAATTACAATGTCTAGTCAGTCCTTGGTCTTTAAAGGTGATCTGCATTTATGTTTTTCGGTCTCAGAAAGGGCTAGCGAGATACCACCTTGTTATATCATATTATGATTGTTTTGAGAAAGTGTTGTAATCCGAGATTTATTATTATGGCTCGCTAGTTGATTATGCTATTGATATGAGTAAACTTGAGACCTATGCATTATTGCAAATGTGGTTAGTTATAATCTTTGCTGAAAACTTGAATGCTGGCTTTACATATTTACAACAACAAGAGCAAACAGAGTTTGTAAAAGTTTTTCTTTATCACTTTCAGTTTGTCAACTGAATTGCTTGAGGACAAGCAAAGGTTTAAGCTTGGGGGAGTTGATATGTCTCCAACGTATCTACTTTTCCAAACACTTTTGCCCTTGTTTTGGACTCTAACTTGCATGATTTGAATGGAACTAACCCGGGCTGACGCTGTTTTCAGCAGAATTACCATGGTGTTATTAATGTGTAGGAACAAACTGAAGGAAATATGCCCTAGAGGCAATAATAAAGTTATTATTTATTTCCTTATATCATGATAAATTTTTATTATTCATGCTAGAATTGTATTAACCGTAATACATGTGTGAATACATAGACAAACAAAGTGTCACTAGTGTGCCTCTACTTGACTAGCTCGTTAATCGAAGATGGTTATGTTTCCTAACCATAGACATGTGTTGTCATTTGATTAATGGGATCACATCATTAGAAGAATGATGTGATTGACATGACCCATTCCATTAGCTTAGCACCCGATCGTTTAGTATGTTGCTATTGCTTTCTTCATGACTTATACATGTTCCTATGACTATGAGATTATGCAACTCCCATTTGCCGGAGGAACACTTTGTGTGCTACCAAACGTCACAACATAACTGGGTGATTATAAAGGAGCTCTACAGGTGTCTCCAAAGGTACATGTTGGGTTGGCGTATTTCGAGATTAGGATTTGTCACTCCGATTGTCGGAGAGGTATCTCTGGGCCCTCTCGGTAATGCACATCACATAAGCCTTGCAAGCATTACAACTAATGAGTTAGTTGCGAGATGATGTATTACGAAATGAGTAAAGAGACTTGCCGGTAACGAGATTGAACTAGGTATTGAGATACCGACGATTGAATCTCGGGCAAGTAACATACCGATGACAAAGGGAACAACGTATGTTGTTATGCAGTCTGACCGATAAAGATCTTCGTAGAATATGTAGGAGCCAATATGAGCATACAGGTTCCGCTATTGGTTATTGACCGGATACATGTCTCGGTCATGTCTACATTGTTCTCGAACCCGTAGGGTCCGCACGCTTAACGTTATGATGACAGTTTCATTATGAGTTTATATATATTGATGTACCGAAGTTTGTTCGGAGTCCCGGATGTGATCACGGACATGACGAGGAATCTCGAAATGGTCGACACATAAAGATTGATATATTGTAAGCCTATGTTTGGACATCGGAAGTGTTCCGGGTGAAATCGGCATTTTACCGGAGTATCGGGAGGTTACCGGAACCCCCCGGTAACCTAATGGGCCTTAATGGGCCTAGTGGAGAAAGAGGAGAGGAGGCCTAGGGGCTGCCGTGCGCCCCTCCCCCCAAGTCCGAATTGGACAAGGAGGGGGGCGACGCCCCCCCTTCCTTTCTTCCCTCTCCTCCTTCCCCCCCAAGTCCTAATCCAACTAGGGAAAGGGGGGAGTCCTACTCCCGATAGGAGTAGGACTCCTCCTACGTGCCTCCTCCTAGGGCTGGCCGCACCTCCCCTTGCTCCTTTATATACGGGAGCAAGGGGGCACCTCTAGACACACAAGTTGATCTTCGTGATTGTTCTCTTAGCCGTGTGTGGTGCCCCCCTCCACCATATTCCTTGATAATATTGTAGTGGTGCTTAGGAGAAGCCCTGCGACAGTAGAACATCAAGATCGTCACCATGCCAACGTGCTGATGGAACTCTTCCCCGACACTTTGCTGGATCGGAGTTTGGGGATCATCATCGAGCTGAACGTGTGCTAGAACTCGGAGGTGCCATAGTTTCGGTGCTTGATCGGTCAGGCCGTGAAGACGTACGACTACATCAACCGCGTTATCATAACGCTTCCACTGTCGATCTACGAGGGTACGTAGACTACACTCTCCCCTCTCGTTGCTATGCATCACCATGATCTTGTGTGTGCGTAGGAAAATTTTGAAATTACTACGTTCCCCAACACACACGTTCTCGGAATGATCTGAAACTTCACGGAGCAACTTTTCAAAAAATATGAAAAATACCTGCAAAAGATGAAGGCCAGGGGGCCCACCACCTGTCCATGAGGGTGGGGGCGTGCCCCCCTACCTCGTGGGCCCCCTGTTGCTTCTCCGACTCCAACTCCATATATTGTGTTTCGGGGAGAAAAAAATCAGAGAGAAGAAATCATCACGTTTTATGATACGGAGCCACCGCCAAGCCCTAAAAACTCTCGGGAGGGCTGATCTGGAGTCCGTTCGGGGCTCCGGAGAGGGCAATCCGTCGCCATCGTCATCATCAACCATCCTCCATCACCAATTTCATGATGCTCACCGTCGTGCATGAGTAATTCCATCGTAGGCTTGCTGGACGGTGATGGGTTGGATGGGATCTATCATGTAATCGTGTTAGTTTTGTTAGGGTTTGATCCCTAGTATCCAATATGTTCTGAGATTGATGTTGCTATGACTTTGCTATGCTTAATGCTTGTCACTAGGGCCCGAGTGCCATGATTTCAGATCTGAACCTATTATGTTTTCATCAATATATGAGTGTTCTTGATCCTATCTTGCAAGTCTATAGTCACCTATTATGTGTTATGATCCGTTAACCCCAAAGTGACAATAATCAGGATACTTACGGGTGATGACCATAGTTTGAGGAGTTCATGTATTCACTATGTGTTAATGCTTTGGTCTGGTACTCTATTAAAAGGAGGCCTTAATATCCCTTAGTTTCCATTAGGACCCCGCTGCCACGGGAGGGTAGGACAAAAGATGCCATGCAAGTTCTTTTCCATAAGCACGTATGACTATATTCGGAATACATGCCTACATTACATTGATGAACTGGAGCTAGTTCTGTGTCACCCTAGGTTATGATTGTTACATGATCGATCGCATCTGGCATAATTCTCCATCACCGATCGAATGCCTACGAGCTTTTCCTATATTGTTCTTCGCTTATTTACTTTTCCGTTGCTACTGTTACAATTACTATAAAAAACCAAAAATAACACATAGTGAATACATGAACTCCTCAAACTACGGTCATCACCCGTAAGTATCCTGATTATTGTCACTTTGGGTTTAATGGATCGTAACACATAATAGGTGACTATAGACTTGCAAGATAGGATCAAGAACTCTCATATATTGATGAAAACATAATAGGTTCAGATCTGAAATCATGGCACTCGGGCCCTAGTGACAAGCATTAAGCATAACAAAGTCATAGCAACATCAATCTCAGACCATAGTGGATACTAGGGATCAAACCCTAACAAAACTAACTCGATTACATGATAAATCTCATCCAACCCATCACCGTCCAGCAAGCCTACGATGGAATTACTCACGCACGGCAGTGAGCATCATGAAATTTTGGAAGAAGGTTGATGATGACGATGATGACAGATTCCCCTCTCCGGAGCCCCGGACGGACTCCAGATCAGCCCTCCCGAGAGAGTTTAGGGCTTGGCTGTAACACCCCGGATATGATTTACCCATTATGTATTCCAACTCTTGCCATTTCCGGTGTTAAGTTATTTTATTTTCTCGGGTTCGTTTTTTTGTCTCCGTGTGTTGTTGTTGTTGTTGTTGTCATGCATCTCATATCATGTCGTCATGTGCATTGCTTTTGCATACGTGTTCATCTCATGCATTCAAGCATTTTCCCCGTTGTCCGTTTTGCATTCCGGCGCTTCGTTCTCCTCCGGTGGTCATTTCTACCTTTCTTTCGTGTGTGGGGATTAAACATTTTCGGATTGGACCGAGACTTGCCAAGCGGCCTTGGTTTACTACCGGTAGACCGCCTGTTAAGTTTCGTACCATTTGGACTTCGTTTGATACTCCAACGGTTAACCGAGGGACCGAAAAGGCCTCGTGTGTGTTGCAGCCCAACACCCCTCCATTTTGGCCCAAAACCCACCAAAACCTTCTCCATCATCTAGAGCGTTCGATCACGATCGTGTGGCCAAAAACCGCACCTCATTTGGACTCTCCTAGCCCCTCCTATGCCTATATATAGCCCCCCTCCGAGATCCACGTTTCTTCTTCTCTCTGAAACCCTAAAAATCGCCTCCTCCGCGCTCCGGACATGTCCGGCGCGCCGGACACCTCGTCCGCCGCCGCCCGCGGCCACTGAGGGGCTGCCATGTGGCAAGCTCCGCCCACCGCCGCCGCAGCCCGCTCGGGCCCGGGGCAGGCCCTCCCGGCCCGGACCGACCCCGAGCGCCGCGCCGCCGCCCGCCTCGTCTTCCTCCCGCGTGGCTGACCTCGCCCGCGCCGGCCATCGCCTCGCCGCGCCACCGCGCCGGCTGGTGCGCCGACGACGCTGCCCAGCGCCACAAGCCGCCACCGATCGCCGCCTCAACTCCGGCCTCCTCCTCCCTGCCGACCGGCCTCGCCTCCCCGCCTAGATCCAGCCACCCCGACGTCTCCGGCGAGTTCTTCCTCAACGCCGGCGACAAATCCGGCCATCCTCGTAAAGTGTGCCGGCTGGATCTAGATCCGAGAACTGCTATACGGAGTGGAAGATGAGGCCGAGCAGTTCGATCTTTCGTGCCCTAACTTGGCGACGGAGGACACCTATGGCGACGGCTGAGAGGACGATGTCCGCGGTCGGCGTGAAGACGGCGTCGGAGAGGTTGCGGCAGCGAAGCACTTCGTCGCCGGTGTCGTCGAGGGCTAGCGGTGGCGCTAGGGTTCATGCGAGAGTGGAAGAAGAGATAATGACCGCCGTGAAGTGTGTATTTATAGGTACAGGGGCGGCACTGCGTTATTACACAGGTGCCCCTGGCGATTCGCATCTGAGGAACACGTGGCCATCTTGCAGAATTTTGGGGTTTGTTCCACGTCCCACGCACGCCTGGATTGTCGGGTGGTCGTTCCTACTTCTCCGGGTTTCATGTGGAGGAATGAGCATTGAAAGTGGACTTAAGGTTTGTCTTTGTATCTTCTGCTGACAAGGACGCAGAGAAGACATTCGACAGTTTCAATAGAATGCATATGATTTGGAGAGATAGAGTTTGAGATAGATAGCATAGAGAGGTTAGGGTCCGATCACATTCACTTAGTTCAAAAGATTCAACAAGAAGACATAGCTATAAGTGAATGCTGTAGAGGACAGAACACTAGTATATATATATATAATCAACATAGTGAAGATAATCATGAAGACATGTTGAGATTGAAGCCAAACCAAATGTGAAGACATAGCAAGGTAACGCCATGAGTGAAACACTTCAAAATAGAACATTTGGTGGTGGCATTACCCATCGTATAGGAAGTATTAGACCCAGACACGACGCACAATTATCGTGGCGCTCCGAAGTCAAATTCCACATTAATGTATTCACACTTAGAATGTATGTCTTCATTGATTGAAGATATACTTTACTTCGTGTGTTGCACATCTAAGTCATCAATATGCATAAGGGTTAGGATGTGTGCCTAATCACAGGACATTTGAGGATTCCAGGATATTTAGCTCACACCGTAACTTGCAAAATCTCTTATCATCCAAGGGCTTGGTGAAGATATCTGTCAATTGCTCTTCAGTTTTGACGTGTATGATATCAATATCTTCCTTCACAACATGATCTCTGAGAAAGTGATGACGAATTTCAATGTGCTTTGTCTTCGAGTGCTGAACTGGGTTGTTGGCAGTCTTGATGGCGCTTTCGTTGTCGCAGTAGAGTGGCACTTGCTTCAGATGAATGCCATAGTCCTTGAGCGTTTGCTTCATCCACAGAAGCTGAGCACAGCAAGATCCAAAAGCAATGTATTCAGATTCAGCAGTGGAGAGAGATACACAGCTCTGCTTCTTTGAAGACCAACATACAAGTGATCGTCCCAGAAAGTGACATGTGCCTCATGTAGACTTGCGATCAACTTTGTCACCAGCATAATCAGCATCCGAGAATCCAACCACATCAAACTCTGAGCCCTTTGGATACCATAATCCTAGAGTTGGGGTGTGAGCCAAATATTGAAGAATTCGCTTCACAGCTAAGTGATGCGACTCCTTTGGTGCCGCTTGGAATCGAGCACACAGGCAAACACTAAGCATAATATCTGGCCTAGATGCACATAGATAAAGTAAAGAACCAATCATGGAGCGGTATACCTTTTGATCGAACTCTTTACCATTGTCGTCAGGACCCAGATGATGCTTGGCTGGCATTGGCGTCATGAAGCCTTTGCAGTCTTGCATACCGAACTTCTTCAGGCAATCTTTGAGATACTTCTCTTGAGATATGAAGATGCTGTTGTGTTGCTATCGTATTTGAAGACCGAGAAGGAACTTCAGCTCTCCCATCATAGACATTTGATATTTCTCTTGCATCATATATCCAAACTCTTCACTGTACTTCTGATTGGTGCAGCCGAAGATAATGTCATCCACATATATTTGGCACACAAACAGTTCACCATCATATGTCTTCGTGAAGACAGTGGGGTCGAGAGAACCAGGTATGAAGCCTTTGCTCTTCAGGAAATGTTTGAGTGTGTCATACCAGGCCCGAGGGGCTTGTTTGAGGCCATACAGTGCCTTGTTGAGCCTGTATACCATGTCTGGATGTTTTGGATCTTCAAAGCCAGGAGGTTGTGCAACATGCACTTCTTCTTCAATCTTGCCATTGAGGAAGGCGCTCTTTACATCCATTTGATAAAGAAGTATGTTGTGATGATTTGCATAGGCCAGCAGTATGCGTATGGCTTCAAGTCTAGCCATAGGAGCAAATGTTTCATCGAAGTCAATGCCTTCCACTTGAGTATATCCTTGAGCAACGAGACGAGCTTTGTTTCTGACAACTTGACCATGCTCATCTTGCTTGTTGCGGTATATCCATTTGGTGCCTATTATGTTGTGCTTCCGAGGATCGGGACGCTTGACCAGTTCCCATACATTATTCAGCTCAAACTGTTGAAGCTCGTCTTGCATAGCTTGAATCCATTCAGGTTCCATGAAGGCTTCTTCAACTTTCTTGGGTTCTGTTATTGAGACGAATGCGAAGTGCCCACAGAAATTTGCTAGCTGAGTTTCCCTTGAACGAGTGAGTGGACCGGGTGCATAGATGCTATCAATTATTCTTTCAATCTGCACTTCATTGGCAACGCGAGGATGTACAGGGCGAAGATTTTGCTCTTGCTGATCATTGTCGTTGTTAGAAGGAATGTCTTCAGGCTGAGCTTTGTCTTCATGTTGATCTGGTGCTGAGATGATAAGTTCTTCTCCAGGATGAGCTTCATAAGGTATAATTTCTCCAGTTCCCATTAGCTTGATTCATTCACTGGATGGAACTTCATCTAGCACATTTGGCAGTTGCTCTCTTTGTGAACCGTTGGTCTCATCGAACCGCACATCCACTATTTCAACCACTTTGTAATGAAAGAGATTGAAGACTCTGTAGGAGTGCGAATCCTTTCCATATCCAAGCATAAAACCCTCATGTGCTTTTGGTGCAAACTTTGAGGTGTGATGTGGGTCCTTGATCCAGCACTTGGCGCCAAATACTCTGAAGTAACTGACATTTGGCTTCCTACCAGTAAGGAGCTCATAAGATGTCTTGTTCATAAGCTTGTGAAGATAAACACGATTGATTGTTTGGCATGCAGTATCAATGGCTTCAGGCCAGAATTTTCTTGGAGTCTTGTATTCATCTAGCATCGTTCTGGCCATCTCAATGAGTGTTCTGTTCTTGCGTTCGACGACCCCATTCTGCTGTGGCATGTACGGGGCTGAGAATTCATGTGTGATGCCCAAGGTATCAAGATATGTATCAAGGCCAGTGTTCTTGAATTCAGTGCCATTGTCACTTTTGATATGCTTTATCTTGGCGCCATAGTTGTTCATTGCTCGATTGGCGAAGCGTCTGAAGACATCCTGCACTTCATTCTTGTAAAGGATTATGTGCACCCAAGTATATCTAGAATAATCATCAACAATGACAAAGCCATAGAGACAAGCAGTAGTAGTAAGAGTTGAGTAATGAGTGGGACCAAAAAGATCCATGTGAAGCAGTTCAAAGGGTCGAGTAGTGGTCATGATTGTCTTCGAGGGATGTTTGGCCCTCGTCATCTTTCCTGCCTCACAGGCACCGCATAAGTGATATTTCTTGAACTTGATGCCCTCGATGCCTATGACATGCTTCTTCTTTGCCAGGGTGTGGAGGTTCCTCATGCCAGCATGCCCAAGCCTCCGATGCCAGAGCCAGCATTCTGAAGCTTTTGCTAGAAGACATACGGCAAGCTGTGGTCCTGCTGAGTATGATTTCCCTGCAAAACATTTGCGTTAGTGCGACTCAGGTGAGTCCTCTGTCTGTATGAAGCCTTTCGACCGTATGAAGCCTTTGTTCTGAGGTTTGTCTTCTTCACGTGAGGTGTCATGATGACATTCACAGGAAGATTCTCCAGACACCTTTTCGGAACCCAGATCTTCTTCATAGGCGGTCCATTCCTGCAGTTAGTACCAATGTACCTGGCAAACACTTCACCATTCTGAATCTTAAACAGTTTATAGTTTGCATCAAAGTATTCATCAATGACAATGGGGTTAGCACAAGTGAACCCAGATAGAGTGGATGGATCTGCTGAAAATTCCTTTGCAGCAACCCATGTGGTTTTTGGGTACTGCTCAGGTTTCCAGTAAGAGCCATCAGCATTCATTTTCCTTACGAACCCAACACCCTCTTTCCTCGGGTTTCGTTTCAAAATCTGCTTTTTGAGGACATCACATAGTGTCTGATGCCCTTTAAGACTTTTGTACATCCCTGTTTCAAGCAATGTCTTCAACCTAGCATTCTCATCAGCAATAGCAGTGGAATCCTCAGCAGAGGGGTTAGTTCCCACATCAACAGTTCGGCGCGAAGTAGCAGCAGTAGAACATTCAGCAATAGTAGTAGCATTATCACGCTCAATGCATTTAAGACATGGTGGTTCAAATCCTTCCTGAGCGGAGCTGATCTGTTCGGCGTGAAGTGACTCGTTTTCCTTTTGAAGATCTTCATGAGCCGCTCTCAATTTCTCAAGATCTTGCTTCCTTTGAAGATAATCATAGGAAAGCTTTTCATGAGTTGTTGAGAGAGTTTCATGATGACTTTCAAGTTCCTCATACTTAACATGAAGATTTTTTATGTCTTCAATTAAGGATTCAGATCGAGTCATTTCAGCACCTAACAGATCATCGCTTCTGTCTAACAGTTTTTGAATATGTTCCATAGCTTTCTGTTGTTCAGTTGCAATTTTAGCAAGTGTTTTGTAGCTCGGTTTTGAACCACAATCAGAGTCATCGTCACTAGATGTTTGATAGTGAGTAGTGCGTGTGTTTACCTTGGCACCGCGTGCCATGAAGCAGTAGGTAGAAGCGGAGTAGTACTTGTCATTTGCATCGGTCTCAGTGATGAAGTCATTGTCTTCAGTGTTGAAGATGGACTTGGCAACGTATGTTGTAGCCAGACTTGCGACGCCTGAATCAGACTCCTCCTCAGACTCCACCTCCGCCTCCTCAGAAGCGGACTCCTCCTCTGAATCCATTTCCTTGCCAACAAACACACGTGCCTTGCCAGATGAGCTCTTCTTGTGTGATGAAGACTTTGAGGAAGACTTGGAAGAAGACTTTGAGTATTTCTTCTTCTTCTTGTCGTCAGAGTCATATTCCTTGCTCTTCTTCTTCTTTTTGTTCTCATTGTCCCACTGTGGACACTCAGAGATGAAGTGGTCAGGTTTCTTGCACTTGTGACATGTTTTCTTCTTGTATTCGTGAGCAGAAGCTTCATCATTCCTTGAGCTTGATCGGGAAGACTTTCTGAAACCTTTCTTCTTGGTGAATTTTTGGAACTTCTTCACAAGCATAGCAAGTTCCCTTCCAATGTCTTCAGGATCATCCGAACTGCTGTCAGATTCTTCTTCAGATGAGGAGACATCTTTTGCCTTCAAGGCACGAGTTCGCCCATAGTTTGGACCGTAGATATCTCTTTTCTCAGAAAGCTGAAACTCATGTGTGTTGAGCCTCTCAAGTATGTCAGACGGATCGAGTCTCTTGAAATCAGGACGTTCTTGAATCATCAGGGCTAGGGTGTCAAACGAACTATCAAGTGATCTCAGTAGTGTCTTGACGACTTCATGTTTGGTGATCTCAGTAGCGCCGAGGGCTTGAAGCTCATTTGTGATGTCAGTGAGTCGGTCAAATGTGAGCTGGACATTCTCATTGTCATTTCGCTTGAAGCGGTTGAAGAGGTTGTGAAGGACACTGATTCTCTGATCTCTCTGGGTTGAGACGCCTTCATTGACCTTGGAGAGCCAGTCCCAGACCAGCTTAGATGTTTCCAAAGCAGTCACACGGCCATACTGTCCTTTGGTCAGATGACCACAGATGATATTCTTGGTAGTAGAGTCCAGTTGAACGAACTTCTTGACATCAGCAGCAGTGACACCTTCTCCAGCCTTGGGAATGCCGTTCTTGACGACATACCATAGGTCGACGTCAATGGCTTCAAGATGCATGCGCATCTTATTCTTCCAGTAGGGATATTTAGTTCCATTGAAGACGGGGCACACAACGGAGACTTTAATTATCCCTGCAGTCGACATAGCTAAAACTCCAGGTGGTTAAACCGAATCACACAGAACAAGGGAGCACCTTGCTCTGATACCAATTGAAAGTGCATTATATCGACTAGAGGGGGGGTGAATAGGTGATTTTTATGAAAGTCTTCAAAACGTGGAAGTTATGAAGACAAACGATAGAAATAAACCTATTACCCTGCAGCGGAAGGTAGACTACACTAGGCAAGCCATAGTCAAGTATTCAATAGAGTGAAAGCACAATGACTAATAGCAGCAATGTAGTAAGGATCAGGTAGGAAGATATTGTGAAGCCACACAGAACACGCAGTCACTCAGTGAAGACAAAAGATAGTGCGAACATACAATGACTTCACAAGGAGTAACAGTAAGTAAAGGGAAGGGAAGATGAAACCAGTGACTCGCTGAAGACAATGATTTGTTGGACCAGTTCCTGTTGCTGTGACAACTGTACGTCTGGTTAGGGCGGCTAGGTATTTAAACCTTAGGACACACAGTCCCGGACACCCAGTCCTGAACACGCAGCTCAGGACACCCAGTCCTCACCGTATTCCCCTTGAGCTAAGGTCACACAGACCTCGCCCAATCACTCTGGTAAGTCTTCAAGGTAGACTCCCAAACCTTCACAGACTTCGTTCACCGGCAATCCACAATGTCTCTTGGATGCTCAGAACGCGACGCCTAACTGGCTGGAGGATGCACAGTCCTCAAGTGTAATAAGTCTTCAGATCACACAGACAAGAAGACTTAAGTGATGCCTAATTCTCTTTGGCTCTGGGTGGTTAGGGCTTTATCCTCGCAAGGAATTCTCTCTCAAAGGCTTCGAGGTGGGTTGCTCTCAAACGACAAAAGCTGTACTCTGAATCTGAGCAGCCAACCGTTTATGGTTGTAGGGGGTGGGCTATTTATAGCCACTTGGCAACCTGACCTGATTTGTCCGAAATGACCCTGGGTCACTAAGGAACTAACACGTGTTCCAACGGTCAGATTTCAAACTCACACGGCAACTTTACCTGGGCTTCTAGCAAAGCTGACTTGCCCGACTCTGGACAAGATTCGCTCTCAAAGTCTTCACTCGAAGACATAGGTTTTGTTTAAGCATCACTTCAGTCATTCTGACTGGTTCTCTTGGACCCCACTTAACAGTACGGTGGTTCCTATGACTCAACACAGAAGAAAGAGAACTACGAAAGATCTAAGTCTTCGAGCTCCATAGGCTTCATGTGGTGTCTTCTCTTGTCATAGTCTTCAATGTGAATATCTTCATATACCACCTTTGACTTCAATGTCTTCATACATTTTTAGGGGTCATCTCTGGTAGGAAAACCGAATCAATGAGGGACTTCTACCTGTGTTATCCTGCAATTCTCACAAACACATTAGTCCCTCAACTAGGTTTGTCGTCAATACTCCAAAACCAACTAGGGGTGGCACTAGATGCACTTACAATCTCCCCCTTTTTGGTGATTGATGACAAACTAGTTGAAGTTTTCAACGGGGAATATAATCTGTGAAATTGTAAAGGATAAGGAATTGTCTTCATAAGTTGCAAGGGCTCGCCCTGAAGATGTGCATATAAGTAATTTGCTTTTGGAATGCAAATGCACATGGCAGGTTGTACTTGTGGAGATCCACTTCAACTTATGATGACAATCCACTATGCATGTGAAAGTATATGAAGATAATGACATGCATAATGGAAAATGGACGTCTGCAGAATGATCTAAGTGCGGAATTTATCATCGCAACACAAGGTGGCAAATAAGTAGCAGACGACCATCGAGTTTAAGTGTTACAACTCAAAGAACCAAATGTAGCAAAATGAGAGTTGTAAGCACGAAGCAAAATATAAAGCACCCGCCCATATGGACCCGCTTGAAGACTATCAACCTCATATGCTTCTCCCCCTTTTGTCAGTAAGGACCAAAAAGGTTTGAAGACATAGAGCATCTACTCGTTCCCATGAGGAGTAGGTGAAGCAGCAGGGTCGTTGGTTGTGTTTGGCGGTGCTGAAGAGCTTGGAGCAGAGTCGAAGCGTGCTGAAGGAGGTGGCGGTGAAGTAGCATCGTCTTCATCCTCGATTACTCTGGCCTTCACAGTTGCAGCAGAGGAAGAGAACTCAGAGTCTTCAAGGGATGGAGTTCGTCGCAGCACTGCCCTTCGAGGAGGTGTGGAGCCAAACTTGAATCTCTTAGTGAAGCCATCCTCTTGAAGATCATCTTCAGAACACATCAGTGTTAGACCTTTCCATGTGCGGCGAGAGGTTTCATGGGCAACAAAAGCATTCTTGGTGGCAAGATTGCGAATGCGATTAACATCCACCAAGAGGCTTTGCATCTGACACTTCAACCAGTCATGATGCCTATCCTGTTTCTGATGAAGAGCCACAAGAAGCTCTCGGTCGTTGAGAACACGAGTGCGCTTCTTGGGTCGTGGAGCAGTTGTACTGTCAGTGGCTTCAGTGAGAGCAGGATGCGGTGCACGTGTAGTGCCAGCCAAAGGATACACACGAGTTACGGCTTCAACGCCTTCAATGTTCTGAGTGAAACTTTGATGCTCTGCATTCTGAAGACTGAGAGGTTCCTTGGCAGGCTCAGGATAGATGGCTTCAATAGACATATCCACATCAGGCAAAAAGATCCGATGGTTGCGGGCTGAGGGCTGATATGAGATAGCGGAGTGAAGTTTGATCAGCCGCATCACCCAAGGGGCATAGAACTTCAAACCAAACAGATCAGAGCCAGATGCAGCAAGTTGGCGAATGAAGAAATCCTGTGTATTGAAGCATTTTCCATGAAGAATGTAGAAGACCAAAGTCTTCCTTGCACCTTCCATCTTGGCATGGGGAGAATGTCCTTTGATTGGTCAGAGAGTTTGCCTTATGATGTGATAAATGGTTCTTGGCAGATACTCAAGGTCTTCAACGAAGAACTTCGTGGGATAAGAAGCATCTTGGGGCAATGGCTTCATCATACTGAGCATCTGACTCATATTAGGTTCAGTCTTCTGAAAGATGCTCTCAATAGCTTCACTATGAAGCTGACAGCCATGCTCGTAGAGATCGCCAGGAGTGGGCAAACCAGTGAGCTCAATGATGTCAAAGGCTTTGGCTTTGTGATGAACGTTTCCTGTCATCCACTCCAGGACCCAAGTCTTCGGATCTCTGCTATACCCGCGGATGTGAAGTGTGGCATAGAATTGGAGCAGCAACTCTTCATTCCAATGCTCTTGGTCAGTGACGAACGACAGCAGTCCAACCTCTTTGAAGCAATCCAGAGCTTCTTCCAGACAGGGCAGACCAGCTATTGCTTCAATGTCAAGGCGCTTGTGTGGGAATATGTGACCTTGGTTGTAAAGAACGCATGAGTAATAGCTTCGCTGCGGATAACTCCAGAACCGATCAGATGATATTCTTTCCCTGGAGTAGGGGTTCCTGGAGCTGTTGAAGAATGTGTTGTCTGCTCTGAAGCCATTGATATTGAAGGAGCCAGGTGCTGATGCAGGACCTGGGAACCTTGGCAATCTTGGGATTGGCTTTTGTACCTGAGGCCTGTGCTCAACATGATAGTCGAACTAGGGACCGGCAGCAGACTCAGGAACAGAAGTGGCGGGATCAGTGGCTTCGCTGACTTCTGGTGCTTTTGTTGGTGAGGGCTCCACATTAGCTTCAGCCATGACAACGTCAGTGGCTTCAGTGGTGTTGGTGGTGGCAGCCGCAAGATTTTCAATCACGTTCTCCTCGAGAACTGCTTCTTGGTGGGACAGGGGAGTAGCAGCTTGTGGTACTTCTTCTTCATCAGCTGATGCAGCCGGAATGTCTTCAGCAGTTTTAGCTTCAGACGCAGAGACTTGAGGCCTTGGACCTTTGCGAAGCCTGCGCAACGCGGGCGACACTTGTGGAGTTTGTGTTGGCTGGGCCTCACAGTCTTCTTCCTCTTGTGGGCGATCCGCCCACGAAGCATCCTGTGCAATTGGCGTCAGTGGACGACCAATGCTGATGAGTTCGCTGTGCGTTAGCACAGGCGATGATACCTGCTGGTGTTCTAGCTGAGGAAGGGCTACATCATCTTCAACATGGTCATGATGACCAATATCTTCAGCAGCGATGGGATCAGCTGTTGGAAAGTCTTCAGCTTCATGAGCCTCTGTGAAAGCAGGCTCATGGACAGTCAGTTGACGTTCTTGTGGATCGGCGTCGGGGTGAACCATGGAAATGGGTTCAACAATCAAGGGCTCTGTGGGAGCAGCCCGTTCCTTCTTGGTCATTCTTTTCTTCTTGGCGAGGGCAGTGGCAGAGGCTTCAGGATGTTTTCTCTTCCTTGCTTCAGCCTCAGCAGTCCTGGTCCTCTTCAGTTCTGAAGCGGTTGACCTGGCCTTTGGCTTCGGGCCAGTCATGCTAGTTGGGAAGACAAGGGGATCTGCCTCCTGCCTTGGTGCTTCAGGTTTAGCCATAGCGGGCTTCTTCTGCTTCTTGGCAGCCATCCTGGGGTCGATGCCAGGACGCCCAAGGGCCTTGCGCTTCTCAACCTCATTGTAGGCTTGCACACACTTATCAGCCAGGACCTTCATGCGCTCACGAGAACCCTGACCTTCTGCGCGTTCCTTTAGAAAGGCTTCCTTGAGCTCGTGCAGCATAATCTTGAAATTCTTCACGTCTTGCACGCTGAGCTTGGCCATATTCTTGAACTGAGATTTCTCAAAGTCAATCTTCTGCTTCAGTTCAACAATGCGCTGGGCGATAGCTAACTCTGAAGCAATGGCGCCATGGAAGGCGACACTGAGGCCAATGGGTAGTTGGAGATCGTCGAAGCTGATGTTTGGCGTGTCAAACCATTCATCAATGAAGTTGTGGATGATTGTTACATCAAAGAGAGGCAGATCATTGAAGATTTCTGCTTCTTCTTTTCTCTTGATGAGTTGCTCAAGAGCGTCATCTGCAAGATCTTCATCACTTGACAGATCAATGGCATCATTGCGCAGAATGGCAGCAGCTGTTAGCTCTTGGCCGGTGTGTGGCAGAGGCATCTTGACCTTCTGGGGCTTGGAGATGCGTGATAAATCTTCGGACTGCACACTATCTTCAGGAGGTGCAGTTTCCAGTGGCTTCGCCTGTGAGATTTTTGGTGAAGGGGCAGGCTTTGAAGCTTTGGGCTTCTTCAACTTCTTTGGCTTCAGCGCTGCAGGCGCTTCATCTGATTCAGCATCAGCTGTAGGCTCATTCACTGCAGTCCCTTGAACCAAGATATGGGTGATGAGGCCTTCAAGGTTGTAGAAAGGACCGACGACATTGGGTTCTGCATCTCGTGTGCCATCAGCCCTTGGAGCTGAGGGACCAGGGTTGAAGTCTAGTCCCAATGTCTTCTTGTTTTGCTTCGTTGAGTTCTGGGAAAACTGGAAGTTGCGCTTGAACAGAATGTTGTCACGACACCATAGTAGTGACGATGGGTGTGCATCAGCAGGCTGTGGCCCACGGACCATGCAGGGATAGAAGCCTTGTTCAATGGCTTCATCTCTGGACCTGGGTTGAAGATTCTTGTATAGGATGTCTCCCCACGGTCTCTTGATGGCATTTTTCTCAGCATATTCCTGGGTTACAAATTGGTATTTGAACCATTGTTCTGCCCAATATCTTCGAATCCATTGGATTCTGGTCTTGCGTTGATTGTAATCCTCTTCAGGATCTGTCTTGTACAGTTCTGAGAGGTCATCTGGCAGATCTCTAGATGTTTCTCCATGACGCTTTCTGCCACCCTTCCTTGCTGATTTCTCTGAAGCCATGAACTTTAAACTGAAAGGCTTCAACACGTTCAAAGGCTTCAAAGATTTTCGCTTGCTGGACAAACAGGAACTTGCTTCGGGAGAATTTATATGATGTTGTAAGAATTCTGCAAATGAATGCAGACTATGAGAACCAAGGGACTCTCCCACGGACATGTACCTGTGACAGCATTAAGGTGCGAGGGAAGGGGAAGATGTCATATGCATTCTCAGAAGATTCTGAATATAAATCAGTTTAGAAGACATTGACCTCATCGTGCGAAGACATTCACTCATAGATAAGGAGTTGGTTCCAGATTTGTACGAATCCAGAGATCAGTACAAGTGAGGAATCTAACTACTTTGTGAAGCATAAGTGAATATACTAGGCATGTTATGAGATGCAGTATGAGAGAGATCTAACTTGTGTGAATAGAAACTGATTGTGGTAGAAAGTGACAAAGCCATAGGATCAACGGTGCCGTAAAAAGGAAGTTTTATTTACCACACTAAGAACTGCTAGACGGAGTGGAAGATGAGGCCGAGCAGTTCGATCTTCCGTGCCCTAACTTGGCGACGGAGGACACCTACAGCGACGGCGGAGAGGACGATGTCTGCGGTCGGCGTGAAGACGGCGTCAGAGAGGTTGCGGTAGCGAAGCGCTTCGTCGCCGGCGTCTTCAAGGGCTAGCGGTGGCGCTAGGGTTCATGCGAGAGTGGAAGAAGAGATAATGACCGCCGTGAAGTGCGTATTTATAGGTACAGGAGCGGCACTGCGTTATTACACAGGTGCCCCTGGCGATTCGGATCTGAGGAACACGTGGCCATCATGCAGAATTTTGGGGTTTGTTCCACGTCCCACGCACGCCTGGATTGTCGGGTGGTCGTTCCTACTTCTCCGGGTTTCATGTGGAGGAATGAGCATTGAAAGTGGACTTAAGGTTTGTCTTTGTATCTTCTGCTGACAAGGACGCAGAGAAGACATTCGACAGTTTCAATAGAATGCATATGATTTGGAGAGATAGAGTTTGAGATAGATAGCATAGAGAGGTTAGGGTCTGATCACATTCACTTAGTTCAAAAGATTCAACAAGAAGACATAGCTATAAGTGAATGCTGTAGAGGACAGAACACTAGTATATATATATATAATCAACATAGTGAAGATAATCATGAAGACATGTTGAGATTGAAGCCAAACCAAGTGTGAAGACATAGCAAGGTAACACTATGAGTGAAACACTTCAAAATAGAACATTTGGTGGTGGCGTTACCCATCGTATAGGAAGTATTAGACCCAGACACGACGCACAATTATCGTGGCGCTCCGAAGTCAAATTCCACATTAATGTATTCACACTTAGAATGTATGTCTTCATTGATTGAAGATATACTTTACTTCATGTGTTGCACATCTAAGTCATCAATATGCATAAGGGTTAGGATGTGTGCCTAATCACAGGACATTTGAGGATATTTAGCTCACACCGTAACTTGCAAAATCTCTTCTCATCCAAGGGCTTGGTGAAGATATCTGCCAATTGCTCTTCAGTTTTGACGTGTATGATATCAATATCTTCCTTCACAACATGATCTCTGAGAAAGTGATGACGAATTTCAATGTGCTTTGTCTTCGAGTGCTGAACTGGGTTGTTGGCAATCTTGATGGAGCTTTCGTTGTCGCAGTAGAGTGGCACTTGCTTCAGATGAATGCCATAGTCCTTGAGCATTTGCTTCATCCACAGAAGCTGAGCGCAGCAAGATCCAAAAGCAATGTATTCAGATTCAGCAGTGGAGAGAGATACACAGTTCTGCTTCTTTGAAGACCAACATACAAGTGATCGTCCCAGAAAGTGACATGTGCCTGATGTAGACTTGCGATCAACTTTGTCACCAGCATAATCAGCATCTGAGAATCCAACCAGATCAAACTCTGAGCCCTTTGGATACCATAATCCTAGAGTTGGGGTGTGAGCCAAATATCGAAGAATTCGCTTCATAGCTAAGTGATGCGATTCATTTGGTGCCGCTTGGAATCGAGCACACAGGCAAACACTAAGCATAATATCTGGCCTAGATGCACATAGATAAAGTAAAGAACCAATCATGGAGTGGTATACCTTTTGATCGGACTCTTTACCATTGTCGTCAGGACCCAGATGATGCTTGGCTAGCATTGGCGTCGTGAAGCCTTTGCAGTCTTGCATACCAAACTTCTTCAGGCAATCTTTGAGATACTTCTCTTGAGATATGAAGATGCCATTGTGTTGCTGTCGTATTTGAAGACCGAGAAAGAACTTCAGCTATCCCATCATAGACATTTGATATTGCTCTTGCATCATATATCCAAACTCTTCACTGTACTTCTGATTGGTGCAGCCGAAGATAATGTCATCCACATATATTTGGCACACAAACAGTTCACCATCATATGTCTTCGTGAAGACAGTGGGGTCGAGAGAACCAGGTATGAAGCCTTTGCTCTTCAGGAAGTATTTGAGTGTGTCATACCAGGCCCGAGGGGCTTGTTTGAGGCCATACAGTGCCTTGTTGAGCTTGTATACCATGTCTGGATGTTTTGGATCTTCAAAGCCAGGAGGTTGTGCAACATACACTTCTTCTTCAATCTTGCCATTGAGGAAGGCGCTCTTTACATCCATTTGATAAAGAAGTATGTTCTGATGATTTGCATAGGCCAGTAGTATGCGTATGGCTTCAAGTCTAGCCATAGGAGCAAATGTTTCATCGAAGTCAATGCCTTCCACTTGAGTATATCCTTGAGCAACGAGACGAGCTTTGTTTCTGACAACTTGACCATGCTCATCTTGCTTGTTGCGGTATATCCATTTGGTGCCTATTATGTTGTGCTTCCGAGGATCGGGACGCTTGACCAGTTCCCATACATTATTCAGCTCAAACTGTTGAAGCTCGTCTTGCATAGCTTGAATCCATTCAGGTTCCATGAAGGCTTCTTCAACTTTCTTGGGTTCTGTTATTGAGACGAATGCGAAGTGCCCATAGAAATTTGCTAGCTGAGTTGCCCTTGAACGAGTGAGTGGACCGGGTGCATAGATGCTATCAATTATTCTTTCAATCTGCACTTCATTGGCAACGCGAGGATGTACAGGGCGAAGATTTTGCTCTTGCTGATCATTGTCGTTGTTAGAAGGAATGTCTTCAGGCTAAGCATTGTCTTCATGTTGATCTGGTGCTGAGATGATAAGTTCTTCTCCAGGATGAGCTTCAGAAGGTATAATTTCTCCAGTTCCCATTAGCTTGATTCATTCACTGGATGGAACTTCATCTAGCACATTTGGCAGTTGCTCTCTTTGTGAACCGTTGGTCTCATCGAACCGCACATCCACTATTTCAACCACTTTGTAATGAAAGAGATTGAAGACTCTGTAGGAGTGCGAATCCTTTCCATATCCAAGCATAAAACCCTCATGTGCTTTTGGTGCAAACTTTGAGGTGTGATGTGGGTCCTTGATCCAGCACCTGGCGCCAAATACTCTGAAGTAACTGACATTTGGCTTCCTACCAGTAAGGAGCTCATAAGATGTCTTGTTCATAAGCTTGTGAAGATAAACACGATTGATTGTATGGCATGCAGTATCAATGGCTTCAGGACAGAATTTTCTTGGAGTCTTGTATTCATCTAGCATCGTTCTGGCCATCTCAATGAGTGTTCTGTTCTTGCGTTCGACGACCCCATTCTGCTGTGGCGTGTACGGGGCTGAGAATTCATGTGTGATGCCCAAGGTATCAAGATATGTATCAAGGCCAGTGTTCTTGAATTCAGTGCCATTGTCACTTTTGATATGCTTTATCTTGGCGCCATAGTTGTTCATTGCTCGATTGGCGAAGCGTCTGAAGACATCCTGCACTTCAGTCTTGTAAAGGATTATGTGCACCCAAGTATATCTAGAATAATCATCAACAATGACAAAGCCATAGAGACAAGCAGTAGTAGTAAGAGTTGAGTAATGAGTGGGACCAAAAAGATCCATGTGAAGCAGTTCGAAGGGTCGAGTAGTGGTCATGATTGTCTTCGAGGGATGTTTGGCCATCGTCATCTTTCCTGCCTCACAGGCACTGCATAAGTGATATTTCTTGAACTTGATGCCCTCGATGCCTATGACATGCTTCTTCTTTGCCAGGGTGTGGAGGTTCCTCATGCCAGCATGCCCAAGCCTCCGATGCCAGAGCCAGCATTCTGAAGCTTTTGCTAGAAGACATATGGAAAGCTGTGGTCCTGCTGAGAAATCTACCACGTACAAATCATCTTTTCGATACCCTTCAAATACTAGAGACTTGTCAGATTCCATTAGAACAAGGCAACGATATTTTCCAAATATTACGATCATGTTTAAATCGCAAAGCATTGAGACAGACATTAAGTTGAAGCCAAGGGATTCAACAAGCATGACTTTATCCATGTGTTGATCCCTTGAGATTGCAACTCTACCTAGACCCAATACCTTACTTTTACCAGTGTTAGCAAATGTGATGTGGCTCTTGTCAGATGGACGTAAGGTTGAGTCCATAAGAAGGCTTCTTTTGCCAGTCATGTGATTTGTACGCCCACTATCAATAATCCATTCTGAAGACGCTGGTGTCGTACCCTACAGTGCAGTTAGGGGGATAGGCTTCACGAAGAGCATTGTGAAGCAAAAACATTTGACGAACCAGTGGGTTATGAAAGCTTAGATCCAGATTAGGACTAATAGGGAGAGTAGCAAGTGATTCAGGAACGAAGTACATAGTAAGACCATTCGGGCATTTGATCTTGTGCCCTACAAGATGTTTAAGATCCCCAGCAATAGCGTCAGACGATTTTGGTTTTCTGCTGGAGACCTTTCCCTGCAAAAGAGAGTTAAGCTTTCTTAGCCACCCACATCTTCAAGGGTGGCTTAGAAGCAATAAGTCTAAGTGCAGCATCTGAGAACTTTGGCTTTGGAGCCCTAGCAAACAGTCTTGCAGGCAGACAATAGTACTCATAAGAATAAGCAGAATAGTTCTTGGTCTTATGAACATGGCGGTTTGATGAACCGCTCTCATATTCATATGCCTGAGTATGATTTCCCTGCAAAACATTTGCGTTAGTGCGACTCAGGTGAGTCCTCTGTCTGTATGAAGCCTTTGGACCGTATGAAGCCTTTGTTCTGAGGTTTGTCTTCTTCACGTGAGGTGTCATGATGACATTCACAGGAAGATTCTCCAGACACCTTTTCGGAACCCAGATCTTCTTCATAGGCGGTCCATTCCTACAGTTAGTACCAATGTACCTGGCAAACACTTCACCATTCTGAATCTTAAACAGTTTATAGTTTGCATCAAAGTATTCATCAATGACAATGGGGTTAGCACAAGTGAACCCAGATAGAGTGGATGGATCTGCTGAAAATTCCTTTGCAGCAACCCATGTGGTTTTTGGGTACTGCTCAGGTTTCCAGTAAGAGCCATCAACATTCATTTTCCTTACGAACCCAACACCCTCTTTCCTCGGGTTTCGGTTCAAAATCTACTTTTTGAGGACATCACATAGTGTCTGATGCCCTTTAAGACTTTTGTACATCCCTGTTTCAAGCAATGTCTTCAACCTAGCATTCTCATCAGCAATAGCAGTGGAATCCTCAGCAGAGGGGTTAGTTCCCACATCAACAGTTCGGCGCGAAGTAGCAGCAGTAGAACATTCAGCAATAGTAGTAGCATTATCACGCTCAATGCATTTAAGACATGGTGGTTCAAATCCTTCCTGAGCGGAGCTGATCTGTTCGGCGTGAAGTGACTCGTTTTCCTTTTGAAGATCTTCATGAGCCGCTCTCAATTTCTCAAGATCTTGCTTCCTTTGAAGATAATCATAGGAAAGCTTTTCATGAGTTGTTGAGAGAGTTTCATGATGACTTTCAAGTTCCTCATACTTAACATGAAGATTTTTTATGTCTTCAATTAAGGATTCAGATCGAGTCATTTCAGCACCTAACAGATCATCGCTTCTGTCTAACAGTTTTTGAATATGTTCCATAGCTTTCTTTTGTTCAGTTGCAATTTTAGCAAGTGTTTTGTAGCTCGGTTTTGAACCACAATCAAAGTCATCGTCACTAGATGTTTGATAGTGAGTAGTGCGTTTGTTTACCTTGGCACCGCGTGCCATGAAGCAGTAGGTAGAAGCGGAGTAGTCCTTGTCATTTGCATCGGTCTCAGTGATGAAGTCATTGTCTTCAGTGTTGAAGATGGACTTGGAAACGTATGTTGTAGCCAGACTTGCGACGCCTGAATCAGACTCCTCCTCAGACTCCACCTCCGCCTCCTCAGAAGCGGACTCCTCCTCTGAATCCATTTCCTTGCCAACAAACACACGTGCCTTGCCAGATGAGCTCTTCTTGTGTGATGAAGACTTTGAGGAAGACTTGGAAGAAGACTTTGAGTATTTCTTCTTCTTCTTGTCGTCAGAGTCATATTCCTTGCTCTTCTTCTTCTTTTTGTTCTCATTGTCCCACTGTGGACACTCAGAGATGAAGTGGTCAGGTTTCTTGCACTTGTGACATGTTTTCTTCTTGTATTCGTGAGCAGAAGCTTCATCATTCCTTGAGCTTGATCGGGAAGACTTTCTGAAACCTTTCTTCTTGGTGAATTTTTGGAACTTCTTCACAAGCATAGCAAGTTCCCTTCCAATGTCTTCAGGATCATCCGAACTGCTGTCAGATTCTTCTTCAGATGAGGAGACATCTTTTGCCTTCAAGGCACGAGTTCGCCCATAGTTTGGACCGTAGATATCTCTTTTCTCAGAAAGCTGAAACTCATGTGTGTTGAGCCTCTCAAGTATGTCAGACGGATCGAGTCTCTTGAAATCAGGACGTTCTTGAATCATCAGGGCTAGGGTGTCAAACGAACTATCAAGTGATCTCAGTAGTGTCTTGACGACTTCATGTTTGGTGATCTCAGTAGCGCCGAGGGCTTGAAGCTCATTTGTGATGTCAGTGAGTCGGTCAAATGTGAGCTGGACATTCTCATTGTCATTTCGCTTGAAGCGGTTGAAGAGGTTGTGAAGGACACTGATTCTCTGATCTCTCTGGGTTGAGACGCCTTCATTGACCTTGGAGAGCCAGTCCCAGACCAGCTTAGATGTTTCCAAAGCAGTCACACGGCCATACTGTCCTTTGGTCAGATGACCACAGATGATATTCTTGGTAGTAGAGTCCAGTTGAACGAACTTCTTGACATCAGCAGCAGTGACACCTTCTCCAGCCTTGGGAATGCCGTTCTTGACGACATACCATAGGTCGACGTCAATGGCTTCAAGATGCATGCGCATCTTATTCTTCCAGTAGGGATATTTAGTTCCATTGAAGACGGGGCACACAGCGGAGACTTTAATTATCCCTGCAGTCGACATAGCTAAAACTCCAGGTGGTTAAACCGAATCACACAGAACAAGGGAGCACCTTGCTCTGATACCAATTGAAAGTGCATTATATCGACTAGAGGGGGGGTGAATAGGCGATTTTTATGAAAGTTTTCAAAACGTGGAAGTTATGAAGACAAACGATAGAAATAAACCTATTACCCTGCAGCGGAAGGTAGACTACACTAGGCAAGCCATAGTCAAGTATTCAATAGAGTGAAAGCACAATGACTAATAGCAGCAATGTAGTAAGGATCAGGTAGGAAGATATTGTGAAGCCACACAGAACACGCAGTCACTCAGTGAAGACAAAAGATAGTGCGAACATACAATGACTTCACAAGGAGTAACAGTAAGTAAAGGGAAGGGAAGATGAAACCAGTGACTCGCTGAAGACAATGATTTGTTGGACCTGTTCCTGTTGCTGTGACAACTGTACGTCTGGTTAGGGCGGCTAGGTATTTAAACCTTAGGACACACAGTCCCGGACACCCAGTCCTAAACACGCAGCTCAGGACACCCAGTCCTCACCGTATTCCCCTTGAGCTAAGGTCACACAGACCTCGCCCAATCACTCTGGTAAGTCTTCAAGGTAGACTCCCAAACCTTCACAGACTTCGTTCATCGGCAATCCACAATGTCTCTTGGATGCTCAGAACGCGACGCCTAACCGGCTGGAGGATGCACAGTCTTCAAGTGTAATAAGTCTTCAGATCACACAGACAAGAAGACTTAAGTGATGCCTAATTCTCTTTGGCTCTGGGTGGTTAGGGCTTTATCCTCGCAAGGAATTCTCTCTCAAAGGCTTCAAGGTGGGTTGCTCTCAAACGACAAAAGCCGTACTCTGAATCTGAGCAGCCAACCGTTTATGGTTGTAGGGGGTGGGCTATTTATAGCCACTTGGCAACCTGACCTGATTTGTCCGAAATGACCCTGGGTCACTAAGGAACTAACACGTGTTCCAACGGTCAGATTTCAAACTCACACGGCAACTTTACCTGGGCTTCTAGCAAAGCTGACTTGCCCGACTCTGGACAAGATTCTCTCTCAAAGTCTTCACTCGAAGACATAGGTTTTCTTTAAGCATCACTTCAGTCATTCTGACTGGTTCTCTTGGACCCCACTTAACAGTACGGTGGTTCCTATGACTCAACACAGAAGAAAGAGAACTACGAAAGATCTAAGTCTTCGAGCTCCATAGGCTTCATGTGGTGTCTTCTCTTGTCATAGTCTTCAATGTGAATATCTTCATATACCACCTTTGACTTCAATGTCTTCATACATTTTTAGGGGTCATCTCTGGTAGGAAAACCGAATCAATGAGGGACTTCTACCTGTGTTATCCTGCAATTCTCACAAACACATTAGTCCCTCAACTAGGTTTGTCGTCAATACTCCAAAACCAACTAGGGGTGGCACTGGATGCACTTACAAAGCCGTGCCCACGGTTATGGGCAGATGGGAATTTGTTAATATCTGGTTGTAGATAACTTGAACCTTAACTTAATTAAAATGAATCAACTGTGTGAGTTGCCGTGATGGTCTCTTCTCGGCGGAGTCCGAGAAGTGAACGCGGTGTTGGAGTAATGCTTGCCGCAGGTTGTTCTCTAGCTATTCGTTCATGCTTTGCCTTCTCTTCTCGCTCTCTTTTGCGAATAGGGTAGCCACCATATATGCTAGTCGCTTGCTGTAGCTCCACATATTTTACCTTGCCTTTCCTATAAGCTTAAATAGTCTTGATCGCGAGGGTGCGAGATTGCTGAGTCCCTGTGGCTCACAGTTTACTTTCAAACCAGATGCAGGGCCAGATGACTCCGCTCCAGATGACGCGTTAGAGCTCAAGTGGGAGTTCGACGAGGACTCACGCCGTTACTATGTTTCTTTCCCTGATGATCTGTAGTGGTGCCCAGTCGGGGTGATCGGGACCGTGTCGCATGTTGGGTTATCTTTTACTTTGGTGCCGTAGTCGGGCCATGAGTGTTTGATTGATGTGATGCTATTTATGTACTTTGATTGACGTGGCGAGTGTAAGCCAACTATGTTACTCATCCCACTATTATGGATTACATTGGATGTTGTGATGATTGCCTAACTTGCGACATTGCTTTCAATGCGGTTATGCCTCTAAGTCGTGCCTCGGCACGTGGGAGATATAGCCGCATCGAGGGCGTTACAAGTTGTAATTAGAGCCTTCCCGACCTTAGGAGCCCCATTGCTTGATTGTTATTAGCGGCCGAGTTGAGTCTAGAAAAATGTTTTGAGTCATTTAGGAAATATATATCGGAGAGTTTAGGAATTCTTTTTACTTCCCAGTCTCCTCATCGCTCTGGTAAGGCATCCTGACGTAGAGTTTTGACTCTTCTCTCCTCAAATTTCACTAAAAAAAATTAGGATCACGCGGGTATCTTGGAATCGTTCCGATGGTTTCGTGACGAGAACATTGTTCTTGGTGCCTCCTGTTCCCGGGAGTTGAGCTCCAAGGTGTTGTCGTCACAATTTTATCATTGCAGTTCTGGAATACCTGAGTTTAGTACGCCGACATCGAAAATCTCTTTCATGCAGTTCGTTGGTGAGATAACCTCGACGCCACCCAGTACTGGGGCGGGACTTCGGGAGTATCGCCATAACTTGTATAGCGGATGCTTTTCGAAGGTTGAGGTAGATGGTTTCTGAAGTTTTTTCTCGGTTATGTGTTGAAGGATGGATACAGCTGGATGTAGGAATTGCTAGATTTGGGTGAGATATTATGCTTCCCCTGTATCCCCAACACTTGATTGCATAACCGGAAAGGTTCGGGAGTTTCATAGGTGGGAATTCTTGTAGCTCTAGTTCTTCTTCCATGGATATTTGGTTTGAGATTGGGATTTCTTACCGAGTATTCATTCTTGATCCGTACCTTGTTGATTTATTTCTCTACCTAAATTCTAAGGGCTTCTCAATTTATGGATATGTGACCATTTCAAGTGGAATGCATTCGTTCATTTTGTTCGGATGTGAAGACTATACGTTGCAATTTTCATTTCGTTGGATTCAGCTTCAATATTTGTCTATCAATGTGCTAATGGATGTCAACCTCTTCAGGATGGCTCCTCCAACACGCATGACTCCGAATCCTGATCCGCCACCATCTCCCCCTCCTCCGGAGGCATGGCAAGCTGTGATGGCCGCTACTAATGCAAACACGCAGTTGATCATGCAAATTCTTCAAGAGCGCAATCAAGCGAATCAAGGCAATCAAGGCAACCAAGGCAACCATCAGAATCATTTTGCTAGACTCAACCAGTTCCTTGCTAATGGGCCAAAGACTTTCAGCAATTGTGTTGAGGCAACTGATGCTGATGATTGGCTCGTGGACTTGTGCAAGCATTTCGAGTGCAGTAACGTCAGGCCTGAGGACTTTGTCAAGTTCGCTTCCTTCCAACTCAAAGACCAAGCTGCAGAATGGTTCCAGCAGTACAAGGATTCTAGAGGTGGACGTGTGATTACCTGGGATGAATTCCGTCAAGACTTCAAAGCTCATCATATCCCTCAGAGCGTGGTTGAAAGCAAGCGTGAGGAATTCTGCAACCTGAAGCAAGGCTCTTTGTCTGTCTATGACTACAACAAGTTATTCCAGAAGCTCACCCGCTTTGCTAAGCAGGACGTCCCTGATGAGAAGAGCATGATATACCAGTTCAGGGGTGGTCTCAAAGAAGAAATCCAGCTAGCTCTTGTTCTCTTTGAGCCCTTGAGGTACGATGAATTCTACAACATGGCATTGAAGCAAGAGGCTGCTCAACTGAGGTGTGATGCTTCCAAGAAGCGAGTACGAGATGCTACTCCGTGTTCCTCTACTCAAGTGGCCAAGCAGCAGAAGTATTGGCTTCCTCCTCCTCCGTTCCGTCAGCCGTATCAGAAGAGCAAAGGTGGTAGTGGATCTTCCCACCCACCCAACCCTGGCTTTCAGAACAAGACTTCGTCTCAAGCTCCTAGATCGAGTGCTCCATACCACCGTCTGCTTTCAGAGGTCACGTGCAACAAGTGCCAACAGAAGGGTCACTATGCCAACAAATGCTTCAGTCAGAGGCGTCTTCCTCCTCCTCCTCCTGTGAGATCGGCAAGTACAGCTGTGGTCAAGCATAACCCCAAGTACGCCAAGGTCAACATGGTGAATGCAGCTCAGGCAGAGGACTCGTCAGATGTCATCATGGGTAACCTTCCTGTTAACGATGTTCCTGCAAAAGTACTTTTTGACACTGGTGCATCGCATTGTTTCATATCGAGACCTTTTGCATCTAAGCATGGGTGGTATGCTCAAGTCATGCATAAACCGTTAGCAGTTGTCTCTCCGGGTAGATGTTTGCTCGCTAACTACGAGATTCCGGATATTTCTATCTCGATGGGTGATTTCAAGTTTCTGGCTTCTCTAATGGTTCTTGGTGACTTGGATATTGATCTTATTCTCGGGATGGATTGGCTTTCTAAGCACAAGGCTCAGCTTGATTGTGCAGCCAGGCAGATTCAATTGACTCATTCGTCTAAGGATGTAATTGTCTTTGCCGCTCGTGATAATACCATCCGTCTGTTTTCTCTCAATGAGAAGGGTGAACTAGATGCCATCTCGCAAATTCCAATCGTTTGCGAATATCAAGATGTCTTTCCAGAAGAGCTTCCAGGAATGCCTCCGCACCGGCTAGTTGAATTCGTCATCGATCTTGAACCTGGCACGGAACCTGTTTGCAAACGTCCTTACAAGCTCGGACCTGAAGAGTTGAAGGAGCTGAAGAAGCAACTCGATATTCAAGAGAGAATGGGTCTCATCCGACCTAGTTCTTCTCCGTGGGGTTGTGGTGTTCTTTTTGTGAAGAAGAAGGATGGAACGGACCGACTTTGTGTTGATTACCGTCCATTGAACAAGAAGACTATCAAGAACAAATACCCACTTCCCAACATCAACGAGCTGTTCGAACAACTCAAAGGTGCCCAAGTATTCTCCAAGCTTGATCTCTATATGGGTTATCATCAGATTCGAATCCGTGAACAAGATATTCCCAAGACGGCTTTTAGGACAAGCTATGGTTCATATGAATACACTGTCATGTCTTTTGGCCTCGTCAATGCTCCTCCGACTTTCTCTCGCATGATGAATTTCATCTTCAATTCCTACACCAACGACTTCGTTTTGGTCTATCTCGAAGACATTTTGGTTTTCTCGAAGAACAAGGAAGATCATGCAAAGCACTTGCGTTTGGTGCTCGATAAGCTCAGGGAACATCAGTTCTATGCCAAGTTCTCCAAGTGCGAATTTTGGCTCGATGAGGTTCTTTATCTTGGTCATATCATCTCTGCCAAGGGCATTGCGGTGAATCCTGAGAAGGTGTCTGCAATTGTGAATTGGGAACCTCCTCAGAACGTGAAGCAACTCCGTAGCTTCCTCGGTCTCGCAAGCTATTGTAGAAGGTTCGTGGAGAACTTTTCTAAGATCGCGAAGCCTCTCTCAAATCTTGTCCAGAAGCACGTCAAGTACGTTTGGTCTCCGGAGTGTGACATTGCTTTCAACACTTTGAAAGAGAAATTGGTAACTGCTCCAGTTCTGACTCCCCCTGATGAATCCAAACCGTATGAGGTCTTTTGTGATGCATCTCTCCAAGGTCTTGGTGCAGTTTTGATGCAAGAGAAGAAAGTTGTTGCTTATACCTCTCGCCAGTTGAAGCCCAATGAAAAGAACTACCCCACTCATGACCTCGAGTTGGCGGCAGTTGTGCATGCTCTTTTGACTTGGAGACATCTCTTATTGGGAAGAAAAGTGGACATTTTCACTGACCACAAGAGTCTCAAGTACATCTTCACTCAGCCTTATCTCAACCTCAGGCAGACTCGATGGGTCGAAATGATTCAAGAGTATAATCCGAGTATCGAGTATACTCCAGGCAAGGCCAATGTGATTGCTGACGCATTGAGCAGGAAGGCTTATTGCAATAGTTTGATTCTCAAGCCTTAGCAACCCGAGCTTTGTGAAGCTTTCCGCAAACTTAATCTGCAAGTTGTTCCTCAAGGTTTCGTCGCCAACCTTCAAGTCTGTCCTACCTTGGAAGATCAGATTCGCCAAGCTCAACTTCTTGATGCTATGGTGAAGAAGGTGAAGATTGGGAGTGCCAAGAGTCAACCCAAGTACAAGTGCTACCGCCTTGAGGACAAGGATACTCTCTTCTTCAAGGATCGTATTGTCGTGCCCAAAGGTGACCTTCGTAAAGTGATCATGAACGAGGCTCACAATTCTCTCCTCTCCATCCACCCTGGAGCACGAAGATGTATCAGGACCTCAAGCAGGCTTATTGGTGGACTCGAATGAAGCGCGAGATTGCTCAGTTCGTGAATGAATGTGACGTCTGCAGAAGAGTGAAGGCAGAACACCAAAGGCCAGCTGGTCTCCTCCAACCTCTTGCCATTCCAGAATGGAAGTTTGACCACATTGAGATGGACTTCGTGACTGGGTTTCCAAAGTCCAAACGTGGCAATGATGATATATTCGTTGTCATCGACAAACTCACTAAAGTGGCTCATTTTCTGCCTATAAAAGAGTCTATCACTGCAGTTCAATTGGCGGAACTCTATACCTCTCGGATTGTCTCTCTGCACGGTATTCCACAAGTGATCTCTTCAGACCGTGGCAGCATCTTTACCTCAAAGTTTTGGGATTCTTTTCAGAAGGCCATGGGCACCAACATCCGCTTCAACACAGCTTTCCACCCTCAGACTAGCGGTCAAGTCGAGCATGTCAACCAGATTCTTGTAGATATGCTCAGGGCTTGTGTGATCTCCTTCGGCATGAAGTGGGAGGATTGTCTTCCATATGCTGAATTTTCCTACAACAACAGTTTTCAAGCAAGTTCGGGCAAGGCCCCATTTGAAATTCTGTATGGCAGGAAGTGCCGTACCCCTCTCAACTGGTCTGAAACTGGTGAGCGTCAGCTTTTGGGAAATGACTTAATCACAGAGGCATAGGAAATGTGCAAAGTCATTCGAGATAACCTCAAAGCAGCCCAATCGCGCCAGAAGAGCTACTATGATAGTAAGCACCGTGATTTGGCTTTCGAGATCGGAGATCATGTTTACCTCTGCGTCTCTCCTATGAAAGGTACTCGTCGCTTCGATATCAAAGGGAAGCTTGCCCCTAGATACGTGGGACCTTTCAAGATCGTCAGTAAGAGAGGCGTTCTCGCCTATCAACCCGAGCTTCCTTCAAACTTTGCAAATGTGCACGACGTGTTCCATGTCTCTCAGCTTCGAAAGTGCTTCAAGACTCCTGACCGCACCATCAACTTCGAAGACATTGAGCTCCAAGAAGATCTCTCTTATCGTGAGCACCCCGTTGCTATTCTTGAAGAGACTGAACGCAAGACTCGCAACAAGTCAATCAAATTCCTCAAAGTCAAGTGGTCACACCGTTCCGACCGTGAAGCCACCTGGGAACGCGAGGATCACCTCCGTTCTGAATACCCGGCGTTCTTTCAGTCTAGATCTCGGGACGAGATCCTTTCGTAGTGGTGGAGTGTTGTAACACCCCGGATATGATTTACCCATTATGTATTCCAACTCTTGCCATTTCCGGCGTTAAGTTATTTTATTTTCTCGGGTTCGTTTTTTTGTCTCCGTGTGTTGTTGTTGTTGTTGTTGTTGTCATGCATCTCATATCATGTCGTCATGTGCATTGCTTTTGCATACGTGTTCATCTCATGCATTCGAGCATTTTCCCCGTTGTCCGTTTTGCATTCCGGCGCTTCGTTCTCCTCCGGTGGTCATTTCTACCTTTCTTTCGTGTGTGGGGATTAAACATTTCCGGATTGGACCGAGACTTGCCAAGCGGCCTTGGTTTACTACCGGCAGACCACCTGTCAAGTTTCGTACCATTTGGACTTCGTTTGATACTCCAACGGTTAACCGAGGGGCCAAAAAGGCCTCGTGTGTGTTGCAGCCCAACACCCCTCCATTTTCGCCCAAAACCCACCAAAACCTTCTCCATCATCTAGAGCGTTCAATTATGATCGCGTGGCCGAAAACCGCACCTCATTTGGACTCTCCTAGCCCCTCATATGCCTATATATAGCCCCCTCCGAGATCCACGTTTCTTCTTGTCCCCGAAACCCTAAAAATCGCCTCCTCCGCGCACTGGACATGTCCGCCGCGCCGGACACCTCATCCGCCGCCGCCCGCGGCCACTGAGGGGCCGCCACGTGGCAAGCTCCGCCCACCGCCGCCGCAGCCCGCTCGGGCCCGGGGCAGGCCCTCCCAGCCCGGACCGACCCCGAGCACCGCGCCGCCGCGTGGCCGACCTCGCCCGCGCCGGCCGGTGCGCTGACGACGCCGCCCGGCGCCGCAAGCCGCCGCCGATCGCCGCCTCGACTCCGGCCTCCTCCTGCCTGCCGACCGGCCTCGCCTCCCCGCCCGGATCCGGCCACCCCGACGTCTCCGGCGAGTTCTTCCTCAACGCCGGCGAGAAATCCGGCCATCCTCGTAAAGCGTGCCGGCTGGATCTAGATCTGAGAATAGATCGGGTTGACTTTTTGCCCCGAAACCCTAATATTTTGCTATGTTCATTGCATCGTAACTTTGCATCCGTAACTTCATTTTGGGCATATAGCATATCAAATTGTTCGTCTCAAAGAGCACATCATTTCATCTCACTGCGTAATTTTCATTTGAGTTCATCTTGATGCCCGAAATGCTGTTAGAAGAATGCTAGTTGAGATATTTGTCAGATCTGCTGCTCCATTTAGATATTTGTCTTTTTTGCCATGATTATTGTGTGCATGCTATTCCCATGAGCTCTACATATGTTTTGTTATATGTTTTGCCATCTTTCCAGTGGTGGTATCCATGTATTCTTGTGATGTTTGTGGCGACTAGCACAAGCTTGCAAAGTGGTGCATTTGTTAATGCTGATTTCAGGGACTTAGCAATTCCACTAAGTCCTTGATCTGTTTATTTCAATATGCCATATGTTCATATTGTTTCCTAGTGATCCGTGCCTCTTTTGAGGATGATCAGTAAGGATGATTTGTTAATCTTGTAGTGCTCTATCCATCCATGTCTTTGTTTGCAATTATGGAGCACCCTAGCTTGAGTCAATCGAGCTCTACTTTTGTCATTTCGTGAATCTAGGCAGATTGTCTACTTGTTAGCGATTTTGCCGATGATGTTGTAGTTGATCCGTGCATGCCGTGTTATTGTTCTTGCCATGTCTAGCTTGAATAATGTGTATTCTTGATAGGTGTATGCTTATATTGTCATGACATGCTCTGTAGTGAGTGCATCGAGCTCGTAAACATGCCTACTTGATATCTGTTTTGCATGTCCCAGTTTTTCACTAAGTCTGAGAACTGATTATGTTTTTGCCATGTTCACATGCTTGCAAATGTATTTTCTGATCCCTTTTGGCTCAAGGTCACTAAGGGACTTTTGTTAAGCTCTTTGAGTAGCTCCTTGCCATGCTTCACTTTGCCATGTTCAGATCCTGTAGCATATAGTTTTGTTGCTCCAAAGCGTGCTATCTGATCTGAAATTCCAGACAAGTGTTAATTTCACTAAGTCTGAAATCTGTTTACCAAATGCATTTTTGCCATGCTTGTTTGAACCTGTTAATGGATGAATTGGCCGTAGCTCAGTGCTAGTCTTTTGTTAAGCATCATGAATGAATTCCTGCCATGTATTTTGTTGCCATGTTTGTGTGCTGTAGCATGTTCATCTCGTTGCATTTAGTTGACTACTTGCTGTAAATCGCAGACCGGTGCCATATTTGAATTGCTTGCCATTTCCAAACCGTGACTCCGATTCCGGCGTTCTTTATATCGTTTTCAAGCGATTTCATCTCATCTTTCCAGTGGCACACTTGGATTTCTAAGTTGAGGCCAGGTTCATTCATATCTTGTCAAATCTTGCATATGCATCCCGCATCGCATCCCGCATAGCATACCATGTCGCATCATGTTGTTTGAGTTGTGCACGTGGTTGATTGCGTTCCTTGTTGCTTGTTTGTCTTGTTTGGGTAGAGCCGGGAGATGATTTCGCTAACGAGGAGCCCGTTAAGTTTGCTTTCGAGGATCCAGTCAACTCTGACAATGTTGCAGGCAAGATGATCATACCCTCGAAATCACTTCTATCTTTGCTTTGCTAGATGCTCGCTCTTTTGCTATGCCTATGCTACGATGCCTACCACTTGCTTTTATGCCTCCCAAATTTCCATGTCAAACCTCTAACCCACCATGTCCTAGCAAACCGTTCATTGGCTATGTTACCGCTTTGCTCAGCCCCTCTTATAGCGTTGCTAGTTGCAGGTGAAGATTGGAGACCGTTCCTTGTTGGAACATTATTTTCTTGTTGGGATATCACTATATTATATTGCCATATTATCTTAATGCATCTATATACTTGGTAAAGGGTGGAAGGCTCGGCCTCTCGCCTAGTGTTTTGTTCCACTCTTGCCGCCCTTGTTTCCGTCATATTGGTGTTATGTTCCCGGATTTTGCGTTCCTTACGCGGTTGGGTGATAATGGGAACCCCTTGATAGTTCGCCTTGAATAAAGCTTTTCCAGCAATTCCCAACCTTGGTTTTACCATTTCCTACCTAGCCACTTTTTCCCTTGGGTTTCCGGAGCCCGAGGGTCATCTTATTTAGACCCCCCGGGACAGTGCTCCTCTGAGTGTTGGTCCACCTCGTCAGCCGCCGGTGGCTACCAGGGGCAACTCTGGGCTGGCCTACCGGAAGTTTAGACAATCTGAGTGTGCCCTGAGAACGAGATATGTGCAGCTCCTATCGGGATTTTTCGGCACATTCGGGCGGTGTTGCTAGATTTGTTTTAACTTGTCGAAGTGTCTTGTAGAACCGGGATACCGAGTCTGATCGGAATGTCTCAGGAGAAGATCTATTCCTTCGTTAACCGTGAGAGCTTGTCATGGGCTAAGTTGGGACCCCCTGCAGGGATTGAACTTTCGAAAGCCGTGCCCGCGGTTATGGGCAGATGGGAATTTGTAATATCTGGTTGTAGATAACTTGAACCTTAACTTAATTAAAATGAATCAACTGTGTGAGTTGCCGTGATGGTCTCTTCTCAGCGGAGTCCGAGAAGTGAACACGGTGTTGGAGTAATGCTTGCCACAGGTTGTTCTCTAGCTATTCGTTCGCGCTTTGCCTTCTCTTCTCGCTCTCTTTTGCGAACAGGGTAGCCACCATATATGCTAGTCGCTTGCTGCAGCTCCACATATTTTACCTTGCCTTTCCTATAAGCTTAAACAGTATTGATCGCGAGGGTGCGAGATTGCTGAGTCCCTGTGGCTCACAGTTTACTACCAAACCAGATGCAGGGCCAGACGACTCCGCTCCAGATGACGCGGTAGATCTCAAGTGGGAGTTTGACGAGGACTCACGCCGTTACTATGTTTCTTTCCCTGATGATCAGTAGTGGTGCCCAGTCGGGGTGATCGGGACCGTGTCGCATGTTGGGTTATCTTTTACGTTGGCGCCGTAGTCGGGCCATGAGTGTTTGATTGATGTAATGCTATTTATGTACTTTGATTGACGTGGCGAGTGTAAGCCAACTATGTTACTCATCCCACTATTATGTATTACATTGGATGTTTTGATGATTGCCTAACTTGCGACATTGCTTTCAATGCGGTTATGCCTCAAAGTCGTGCCTCGACACGTGGGAGATATAGCCGCATCAAGGGCGTTACATTGGCGGTGGCTCCGTATCGTAAAACGCGATGAATCCTTCTCTCTGATTTTTTTATCCCCGAAAGTGAATATATGGAGTCAAGGTTGAGGTCGGTGGAGCGTCAGGGGGCCCACAAGGCAGGGGGCGCGCCCAGGGGGTAGGGCGCGCCCCCCACCCTCGTGGACAGGTGGAGGCCCCCCTGACGTGGATTTTTCTTCCAGTATTTTTTATATATTCCAAAATAATTCTCCGTTGATTTTCAGGTCATTCCGATAACTTTTATTTCTGCACAAAAATAACACCATGGCAATTCTGCTGAAAACAACGTGAGTCCGGGTTAGTTCCATTCAAATTATGCAAGTTAGAGTCCAAAACAAGGGCAAAAGTGTTTGGAAAAGTAGATACGACGGAGACGTATCACAAGTCCCCCACCTACGTGGGTGTGTGTGTGAGAGATACAAACCTGGACAAATGGCTTGTGCGTTCGTGAGTGTTTTTTTGTTTTGGGGGGAGGATGATTTCATGAATGTATTTGTGGGAATATGTGCCGATGACATCTCAAACAAAATTTTGCATGCAATGTGTGTGAAATGGAGGCATATCCATATCATATATAGAGGGTCGGGCGATCCACGAGAATAGAGGGAGGGATCATCGATAGAGTCGAAGAGAGGATCAAGTGGGTGGGTGCGAGATAGATGAAGAGAGCCATCGAAATTGTGTGTGTGTGTGTGTGTGCAAGTCAAAGATATAGGAACGTCAGAGGGCACAGGTCAAGTTTGTGTGTGGCAGGGAGACATGACTAGAGTGTTCGATGTATCGGTGTGTGTGGGGGGGAGGGGTGGGGGAGGGGTAGGCAGAGGCCTAACTCTATAGGTAGAACGACTTGTATATGTGTTGAGAAGTGCTACGTCTTGAGCTTGCGTTGGTTTTCCCCGAAGAGGAAGGGATGATGCAGCAGAGTAGCGTAAGTATTTCCCTCAGTTTTTGAGAACCAATGTATCAATCCAGTAGGAGGCCACGCTCAAGTCCCTCGTACCTGCACAAAACGATAGCTACTCGCAACCAACGCGATTAGGGGTTGTCAATCCCTTCACGGTCACTTACGAGAGTGACATCTGATAGATATAATATTTTTGGTATTTTTGGTATAAAGATGCAAAGTAAAAAGTAAAAGCAAAATAAAAAGCAAAGCAAGATTAAAGTGATGGAGATTGATATGATGAGAATAGACCTGGGGGGCATAGGTTTCACTAGTGGCTTCTCTCAAGAGCATAAGTATTTACGGTGGGTGAACAAATTACTGTTGAGCAATTGTGTAGCGACCAGACCTCAAACAGTCTGATCTTTGTGCTCAGGTGTGATCCCTGGATCAGTAATGCTGACAACACACAGTACTCGGAGGATTTATAGCAGAGTAGCAATCACACACTTATTACATCAAGTGTCTCAAAAGAGAACTTAAAACAATAAAATATGGCTTAAGGCCATCTAATAACGATAACAGCGGAAGGCTTGGAAGATAAGTGAGTCCATCAACTCCAACGGCATCACTGAGTATAGAACCACGACCTAAAACCTCCTAAATCATCGTCTGAAAAGTCTGCAACATTAACGTTGCAGCCCGAAACGGGTCAGCACATGGAATATGCTGGCAAGGTAACGCATAGAGAGTAATGGAATGAAACAGCTATACTATATGCATATTTTGCTGGTGCAAAGCTCTATGGTTATAGTTTTGCGTAAAGCCAATTTTTCCCTACTTCAAAGGAATAAATTTATTTAACTATCATGGTAGTTGTTAAACATTGAGAATGGTTGACAGCATTCTCAATCCCAATTAAGCATCATCATTAAACATAACCCAACAAAATTAATTTAGACTAACATGTTGAGATTCACATGAAAATCCAAGTACTAGATACTCAAGATGTCCATAACTGGGGACACGGCTAACCATGATTAGTTTATTACACTTTGCAGAGGTTTGCACACTTTTCCCCACAAGACTCGATCGCCTCCGTTTGGTTTCTCGCACTACATGGTGTTTGAGAAGACGGATGACCGAGACATAGTCTTTCAGAAGCGCTATCACCTTACGATCGGGTAGACCGTACCAACCTACATCCCCTACATCTGCTAGTCTACCACTGTAAGAGTTCACACGACTTAGTCAACTATGCTAGAGCCCATAATAGCTTGTGGCTGCACACGGAAGTTTCTAGTATGAATAGTCTCATGATCCCTTTGAGCCTGGGTGGCGGTCCGAAAGAAAACAGGCAAGTCCTAGAATACCCAGGTGCCTCAATCCACCCAGATGTGTGTTTAAGTTGCCACCTTAGATAAACCATTAATTAACAAACTCACATCTGTCATGGATATCACTCACCCAATCCACGTCTACTAGCATAGCATGGCATAATAAGCAAACGTAGAAGTAACTCCCAAAGGTTTGATAATAAACAGGTAATAGGTACTAACTCATCTACTTCCCATCCCACAATTTAATTAGATCCTAATCATGCAATGTGTGAGGGTTGATCTAATGCAATAAAACTGGGTAGTAGAAAAGGTATGATCAAAGTGTTACTTGCCTTGCTGATGATCCGCGAAACCTAGAGATTCGAAGTAACAGGCGGCGCACTCCAGGTATTCTATCACAGACAAATAAACAAGCATACAATAAGTACTCATCTAATGCACAGGTAAAACTCAAATAAGAGATCTAACTAGAAGGTTCAACTTAAGAACTCCGGTTGGCAAAAAGAATCAAATCGAACGAAGAAAGTCAAACGGCGAAAGAAAACAATTTCGTTCTACAAATCTGGATCTAGGGCAAATTTTACAGTATCAAACACTTATTTAAGTTGGTTAAACGAATAGAGGGTTTCGAGACGAAACTCTAGGCGCTTGAATCGCCTGATTCCGATAAACGAGCGAAAAGTTATACTAAAACGAAAAACGGATCAGGAATCGCGATCAGAAAAATCGCGGATTTAATCCGAGAAAAAGAAAAACGACGAACGCCGATATTTTTTTTTCTTTTTTTACGATGGAACGGAAAACGAGGCGGCGGCGAACCTCGGCGGCGGGATCCGGCGACGGCGGCTAGGGCGGGGCGCGTGGTGTGACGCCCGGGTAATTAAGCTACAGTGATCCTCTGCTAGTGATGCCACGTCACCTCGATTATAGTTGCTAATCTCAAGTTAGTTCGAAAACGATTCAGATTCAAATTCAAAATCAGTCAAACAATAAAAGTTTTCAAATATTAAAAATAAAATGTTCAGAGTGAACCAAATAATGCATAGGTAATTAAGGTGGAAGAACCACACTTTTGTAAAATGCTTAAATACTCTAAGATGAATAAAACAGTAACATAAGCAATTTAATAAATGCCTTTTATAATTTATAAAATGTCAAACTATTTTATTCTGGGTGCCAAGTTAATTGTGGTAGTGGCATAATAATTAGCGATGTTATAGATACAGCTTTTGTATTTTATAAAAAGCTAGAGTTTAATAGAACCGAAAAGCCATAAGAAAAGAAAAGGAAAAGTAAAAGAAAAACAAAACAAACTAAAATGTAACCCCCCATGTCCACTGGGCCGCTAGGCCCATCTGGTCCCAGCCAGACTAGACAGGCCGGCCCACCCGCGCGCCTCTGGTCTACTTAGGCCGACCACCCCCCCCACTAACCCTAACCCCACTCCCCCCCACGTCGCCACTCCCTCTTCCCCCTCCCGATCCAATCTGGATCGGGGCGAAGACCGCCACTTCCCCTCGCTACTCGCTCCCCTCCTCTCGGAGCGCCCGCGCCCGAGGACAGTCGCCGCCCGCCGGTGCCGAGTGCCGCCCTCTGGCCTCCTCCTTGCGGCTTTCCTTCCTTCGCGCCTTCGTCCTCCTCCACGGCGTCGCCTCGCTGGACGCCCACCGCCGACCCCCGTTGCCGAACCCCGTCGTGGATCCCTGCCGCCCGGCATCGCCCCGCCGTCGCCGGACCCCCCCAAACCGCCTCAAGCCCGCCGCCTTCCCCCTGCAGCTCCTCTGTGAGGAACCCCCTCCTATCCTCCTTTCCCTCCTCCCGTATGGTCATCGACTGCCACTCGCGCGCATGTGCCAGTGCGCCCCACAGCGCCCCCTGCTCTAGCCGTCGACTCCCACGCTTGCCGTGGCCTCGCCCTGCACCATCGCCCCTGCCGCCGCTCTTCTCCCCCCTGTTGTGTAGCCCCGCTGCTACTGCTCCGCTACCAGTGCCGCTCGCCGCGCGTCCACGTTGTTCCGCCATCGCATCGTCGTGCGTCCCCGCACCGGCCCGGCCGCGCCCCCACCTCCAGCCCGCGCCGCCCCGCTCCGATCCGTCGCCGTGGCCGACGCCCCACTGGGCGGCCACGGGTGCACGCCCGGGCACCCACTGCCCGCGAGTACCCGCGCCCGATAGGCCCCTCTGGGCCACAGACATGTGGGGCCCACGCCCCAGAACTTTATTAAAAAAAGGAATTAAAAATAAATAAATAAATAAATAATAATTACATTAATTAATTAATCAATAAGTGAATTAATTAAGTTAATTAATCATGTTTAATGAAGCTAATTAACTAGTTAGTTTAATTAAATAGTACTTAGTTTAACTAAGACCTAATTAACCTAAACAGGGTATGACAGGTGGGTCCCACTGGACCCCCATGTCAGTTTGACCCAGTCAACACAGTTGACTGCTGACGTCAGCATGACATCATGCTGTTGTCATTAATTCATTTTCGAATTAATTTAAATAATTAATTAAATACCCGGAATTAATAAAATCTTCAGAAAATCATATCTTTTAATCCGTAACTCGGATTAAAATACTTTCTACATGAAAGTTGCTCAGAATGATGAGACGAACCCGGATACGCAGCCCGTTCGTCCGCCACGCACCCCTAACATGTCAAACTCGCAACTTTCCCCCTCCGGCTCCTCTGCCCGAAAACGCGAAACACCGGGGATACTTTCCCGGATGTTATCCCCCTTCACCGGTATCACCTAATACCGCGTTAGGGCACCCCTCGCGCCGATACTTGTCATGTCATGCATCGCTATGCACCTGCTTGCTTAAATATTTATTGTTTCTTCCCCTCTTCTCTCGCTAGACACCGAGACCGACGCTGCTGCTGCCCCGTCCGACTACGGAGTTGACGACCCCTCTCTCTTGCCAGAGCAACCAGGCAAGCCCTCCCCCCTTTGATCACCAGATATCGCCTACTCTTCTCTATACTGCTTGCATTAGAGTAGTGTAGCATGTTATGTTGGGGAACGTTGCAGAAAACAAAAAAAATTCTACTCGTTTCACCAAGATCATCTAGGAGTTCATCTAGCAACGAGTCATTGGATGCATCTACATACCTTTGTAGATCGCGCACGGAAGCGTTCAAAGAACGGTGATGATGTAGTCGAACACGACGTGATCCAAATCACCGATGACCAAGCGCCGAACGGACGGCACCTCCGCGTTCAACACACGTACGGGACGGGAGACGTCTCCTCCTTCTTGATCCAGCAAGGGGAGGAGGAGAGGTTGATGAAGATCCAGCAGCACGATGGCGTGGTGATGGATGTAGGGCGTCACAGTAGCAGGGCTTCGCCTATACTACGAGGGAGAGACGTAACGGGGAGAGAGGGAGGCGCCAAAGCTCAGGTGTGAAGTCCTCCCATCTCCTCAACTATATATAGGGGTGCCAAGGAGGGGGCGCCGGCCCTAGTAGATGGATCTACTAGGGGGGGCGGCGGCCAAGGGGTGGGGGGCTTGCCCCCCAAGCAAGGGGGCGCCCCCCTTAGGGTTTCCCCCAACCCTAGCCGCATGGGCCCTTGGGGGGTGGCGCCCCAGCCCACTTTGGGCTGGGTTCCCTCCCACTTCAGCCCATGGGTCCCCCCGGGATAGGTGGCCCCACCCGGTGGACCCCCGTGACCCTTCCGGTGGTCCCGGTACAATACCGGCGACCCCGAAACTTGTCCTGATGGCCGAAACAGCACTTCCTATATATAATTCTTTACCTCCGGACCATTCCGGAACTCCTCGTGACATCCGGGATCTCATCCGGGACTCCGAACAACATTCGGGTTACTGCATATACATATCTTCACAACCCTAGCGTCACCGAACCTTAAGTGTGTAGACCCTACGGATTCGGGAGACAAGCAGACATGACCGAGACGACTCTCCGGTCAATAACCAACAGCGGGATCTGGATACCCATGTTGGCTCCCACATGCTCCACGATGATCTCATCGGATGAACCACGATGTCGAGGATTCAATCAACCCCGCATGCAATTCCCTTTGTCAATCGATATGTTACTTGCCCGAGATTCGATCGTCGGTATCCCAATACCTCGTTCAATCTCGTTACCGGCAAGTCACATTACTCGTACCGTAAAGCATGATCCTGTGACCAGACACTTGGTCACTTTGAGCTCATTATGATGATGCATTACCGAGTGGGCCCAGTGATACCTCTCCATCATACGGAGTGACAAATCCCAGTCTTGATCCATGTCAACCCAACAGACACTTTCGGAGATACCCGTAGTATACCTTTATAGTCACCCAGTTACGTTGTGACGTTTGGTATACCCAAAGCACTCCTACGGTATCCGGGAGTTACACGATCTCATGGTCTAAGGAAAAGATACTTTGACATTGGAAAACTCTAGCAAACGAACTATACAATCTTGTGCTATGTTTAGGATTGGGTCTTGTCCATCACATCATTCTCCTAATGATGTGATCTCGTTATCAATGACATCCAATGTCCATAGTCAGGAAACCATGACTATCTGTTGATCAACGAGCTAGTCAACTAGAGGCTTACTAGGGACATGTTGGTGTCTGTTATTCACACATGTATTACGATTTTCGGATAACACAATTATAGCATGAATAAAGACAATTATCATGAACAAGGAAATATAATAATAAAGCTTTTATTATTGGCTCTAGGGCATATTTCCAACAGTCTCCCACTTGCACTAGAGTCAATAATCTAGTTACATTGTGATGAATCGAACACCCATGGAATTCTGCTGTTGATCATGTTTTGCTCTAGGGAGAGGTTTAGTCAATGGATCCGCTACATTCAGGTCCGTATGTACTTTACAAATCTCTATGTCTCCATCTTGAACATTTTCACGGATGGAGTTGAAGCGACGCTTGATGTGCCTTGTCTTCTTGTGAAACCTGGGCTCCTTGGCAAGTGCAATAGCTCCAGTGTTGTCACAGAAGAGCTTGATCGGCCCCGACGCATTGGGTATGACTCCTAGGTCGGTGATGAACTCCTTCACCCATATTGCTTCATGTGCTGCCTCCGAGGCTGCCATGTACTCCGCTTCACATGTAGATCCCGCCACGACGCTTTGTTTGCAACTGCACCAGCTTACTGCCCCACCATTCAAAATATACACGTATCCGGTTTGTGACTTAGAGTCATCCAGATCTGTGTCGAAGCTAGCGTCGACGTAACCCTTTACGACGAGCTCTTCGTCACCTCCATAAACGAGAAACATTTCCTTAGTCCTTTTCAGGTACTTCAGGATATTCTTGACCGCTGTCCAGTGTTCCTTTCCGGGATTACTTTGGTACCTTCCTACCAAACTTACGGCAAGGTTTACATCAGGTCTGGTACACAACATGGCATACATAATAGAACTTATGGCTGATGCATAGGGGATGACGCTCATCTCTTCTATATCTTCTGCCGTGGTCGGACATTGAGCTGAGCTCAATTTCATACCTTGTAACACAGGCAAGAACCCCTTCTTAGACTGATCCATATTGAACTTCTTCAATATCTTATCAAGGTATGTGCTTTGTGAAAGACCTATGAGGCGTCTCGATCTATCTCTATAGATTTTGATGCATAATATATAAGCAGCTTCTCCAAGGTCCTTCATTGAAAAACTCTTATTCAAGTAGGCCTTGATGCTGTCCAAGAGTTCTATATCATTTCCCATCAACAGTATGTCATCTACATATAATATGAGAAATGCTACAGAGCTCCCACTCACTTTCTTGTAAACGCAGGCTTCTCCATAAGTCTGTGTAAACCCAAATGCTTTGATCATCTCATCAAAGCGAATGTTCCAACTCCGAGATGCTTGCACCAGCCCATAAATCGAGCGTTGGAGCTTGCACACCTTGTCAGCATTCTTAGGATCGACAAAACCTTCCGGCTGCATCATATACAATTCTTCCTTAAGGAAACCATTAAGGAATGCCGTTTTGACGTCCATTTGCCATATTTCATAATCGTAGAATGCGGCAATTGCTAACATGATTCGGACGGACTTTAGCTTCGCTACCGGTGAGAAAGTCTCATCGTAGTCAACCCCTTGAACTTGTCGATAACCCTTAGCGACAAGCCTAGCTTTATAGATGGTCACATTACCATCCGAGTCTGTCTTCTTCTTAAAGATCCATTTATTTTCTATGGATCGCCGTTCAACGGGCAAGTCAGTCAAAGTCCATACTTCGTTTTCATACATGGATCCTATCTCGGATTTCATGGCCTCCAGCCATTTGTCGGAATCCGGGCCCGCCATCGCTTCTTCATAGTTCGAAGGTTCACCGTTGTCTAACAACATGATTTCCAAGACAGGGTTGCTGTACCACTCTGGTGCGGAACGTGTCCTTGTGGACCTTCGAATTTCAGTAGGAGCTTTGTCAGAATTATCCTGATCATTATCATTAACTTCCTCTCTAGTCGGTGCAGGCACCTCAGGAACATTTTCTTGAGTTGCGCCATTTTCCGGTTCAAGAGGTAATACTTCATCAAGCTCTACTTTCCTCCCACTTACTTCTTTCGAGAGAAACTCTTTCTCCAGAAAGCACCCATTCTTGGCAACAAAGATCTTGCCTTCGGATCTGAGGTAGAAGGTGTACCCAATAGTTTCTTTTGGGTATCCTATGAAGACGCATTTTTCCGACTTGGGTTCGAGCTTCTCAGGTTGAAGTTTCTTGACATAAGCATCGCATCCCCAAACTTTTAGAAACGACAGCTTAGATTTCTTTCCAAAACATAATTCATATGGTGTCGTCTCAACGGATTTCGACGGAGCCCTATTTAAAGTGAATGCGGCAGTCTCTAAAGCATAGCCCCAAAAAGATAGCGGTAAATCGGCAAGAGACATCATAGATCGCACCATATCTAATAGAGTGCGATTACGACGTTCGGACACACCGTTACGCTGAGGTGTTCCAGGCGGCGTGAGTTGTGAAACTATTCCACATTTTCTTAGGTGTGTGCCAAACTCGTGACTCAAGTATTCTCCTCCACGATCTGATCGTAGAAACTTGATTTTCCTGTCACGTTGATTTTCAACCTCACTCTGAAATTCCTTGAACTTTTCAAAGGTTTCAGACTTGTGTTTCATTAAGTAGACATACCCATATCTACTCAAGTCATCAGTGAGGGTGAGAACATAACGATAGCCACCGCGAGCCTCAACACTCATTGGACCGCACACATCAGTATGTATGATTTCCAATAAGTCGGTTGCTCGCTCCATTGTTCCTGAGAACGGAGTCTTGGTCATGTTACCCATGAGGCATGGTTCGCACGTGTCAAATGATTCATAATCAAGAGACTCTAAAGGTCCATCTGCATGGAGCTTCTTCATGCGTTTGACACCTATGTGACCAAGGCGGCAGTGCCACAAGTATGTGGGACTATCATTATCAACCTTACATCTTTTGGTACTCACATTATGAACATGTGTAGTAATACGCCCGAGATTCATTAAGAATAAACCATTCACCATAGGAGCATGACCATAAAACATATCTCTCATATAAATGGAACAACCATTATTCTCAGATTTAAATGAGTAGCCATCTCGAATTAAACGAGATCCCGATACAATGTTCATGCTCAAAGCTGGCACTAAATAACAATTATTAAGGTTTAAAACTAATCCCGTAGGTAAATGCAGAGGCAGCGTGCCAACGGTGATCACATCAACCTTGGAACCATTCCCGACGCGCATCGTCACCTCGTCCTTTGCCAGTCTCCGTTTATTCCGCAGCTCCTGCTGTGAGTTACAAATATGAGCAATGGCACCGGTATCAAATACCTAGGAGTCACTACGAGTACTGGTAAGGTACACATCAATTACATGTATATCAAATATACCTTTGGTGTTGCCGGCCTTCTTGTCCGCTAAGTATTTGGGGCAGTTCCGTTTCCAGTGACCCTTCCCTTTGCAATAAAAGCACTCCGTCTCAGGCTTGGGTCCATTCTTTGGCTTCTTCCCGGCAGCTTGCTTTCCAGGCGCGGCAACCTCCTTGCCGTCCTTCTTGAAGTTCTTTTTACCCTTGCCTTTCTTGAACTTAGTGGTTTTATTGACCATCAACACTTGATGTTCCTTCTTGACTTCTACCTCCGCTGATTTCAGCATAGAGAACAACTCAGGAATGGTCTTTTGCATCCCCTGCATGTTGAAGTTCATCACAAAGCTCTTGTAGCTTGGTGGAAGCGACTGGAGGATTCTGTCAATGACTGCATCATCCGGGAGATTAACTCCTAGTTGAGACAAGCGGTTATGTAACCCAGACATAGTGAGTATGTGCTCACTGACAGAACTATTTTCCTCCATCTTACAGGTGAAGAACTTATCGGAGACTTCATATCTCTCGATCCGGGCATGAGCTTGAAAAACCATTTTCAGCTCTTTGAACATCTCATATGCTCCATGTCTCTCAAAACGCTTTTGGAGCCCCGGCTCTAAGCTGTAAAGCATGCCGCACTGAACGAGGGAGTAGTCGTCAACACGTGTCTGCCAAGCGTTCATAACGTCTTGGTTCTGTGGGACGGGTGGATCACCTAGCGGTGCTTGTAGGACATAATCTTTCTTGGCAGCTATGAGGATAATCCTCAGGTTCCGGACCCAGTCCGTATAGTTGCTGCCATCGTCTTTCAGCTTGGTTTTCTCTAGGAACGCGTTGAAGTTGAGGACTACGTTGGCCATTTGATCTACAAGACATATTGCAAAGATTTTAGACTAAGTTCATGATAATTAAGTTCATCTAATCAAATTATTAATGAACTCCCACTTAGATTAGACATCCCTCTAGTCATCTAAGTATTACATGATCCGAGTTGACTAGGCCGTGTCCGATCATCACGTGAGACGGACTAGTCAACGTCGGTGAACATCTTCATGTTGATCGTATCTTCTATGCGACTCATGCTCGACCTTTCGGTCTTCTGTGTTCCGAGGCCATGTCTGTACATGCTAGGCTCGTCAAGTTAACCCTAAGTGTTTTGCATGTGTTCTGAGGCCATGTCTGTACATGCTAGGCTCGTCAACACCCGTTGTATGTGAACGTAAGGATCCATCACACCCGATCATCACGGCGTGCTTAGAAACGACGAACTTTAGGAACGGTGCACAGTTAGGGGAGAACACTTCTTGAAATTGTTATGAGGGATCATCTTATTTACTACCGTCATACTAAGTAAACAAGACGCAAAACATGATAAACATCACATGTAATCAAATAATTAACGTGACATGATATGGCCAATATCACATAGCTCCTTTGATCTCCATCTTGGGGCTCCATGATCACCTTGTCACCGGCTTGACACCATGATCTCCATCATCGTGTCTCCATGAAGTTGCTCGCCAACTATTACTTCTACTACTATGGCTAACGCGTTTAGCAATAAAGTAAAGTAATTTACATGGCGTTTCTCGATGACACGCAGGTCATATAAAAGAATAAAGACAACTCCTATGGCTCCTGCCGGTTGTCATACTCATCGACATGCAAGTCGTGATCCCTATTACAATAGCATGAACATCTCATACATCACATATAGATCATTCATCATTCATCACAACTTTGGCCATATCATATCACAAACCACTTGCTGCAAAAACAAGTTAGACGTCCTCTAATTGTTGTTGCAAGTTTTACGTGGCTGAATTAGGGTTCTAGCAAGAACGTCTTCTTACCTACGTTAAAGCCACAACGTGATTTTTCAACTTCTATTTACCCTTCATAAGGACCCTGTTCATCGAATCCGCTCCAACTAAAGTGGGAGAGACAGACGCCCGCCAGCCACCTTATGCAACTAGTGCATGTTAGTCGGTGGAACCGGTCTCACGTAAGCGTACGTGTAAGGTTGGTCCGGGCCGCTTCATCCCACAATACCGCTGAAGCAATAAAAGACTAGTAACGGCAAGAAGGTTGACAAATCTACGCCCACAACTAATTGTGTTCTACTCGCGCAAGAAGAACTACGCATAGACCTAGCTCATGATGCCACTGTTGGGGAACGTTGCAGAAAACAAAAAAAATTCTACTCATTTCACCAAGATCATCTAGGAGTTCATCTAGCAACGAGTCATTGGATGCATCTACATACCTTTGTAGATCGCGCACGGAAGCGTTCAAAGAACGGTGATGATGTAGTCGAACACGACGTGATCCAAATCACCGATGACCAAGCGCCGAACGGACGGCACCTCCGCGTTCAACACACGTACGGGACGGGAGACGTCTCCTCCTTCTTGATCCAGCAAGGGGAGGAGGAGAGGTTAATGAAGATCCAGCAGCACGACGGCGTGGTGATGGATGTAGGGCGTCACAGTAGCAGGGCTTCGCCTATACTACGAGGGAGAGACGTAACGGGGAGAGAGGGAGGCGCCAAAGCTCAGGTGTGAAGTCCTCCCCTCTCCTCAACTATATATAGGGGTGCCAAGGAGGGGGCGCCGGCCCTAGTAGATGGATCTACTAGGGGGGGGCGGCGGCCAAGGGGTGGGGGGCTTGCCCCCCAAGCAAGGGGCGCCCCCCTTAGGGTTTCCCCCAACCCTAGCCGCATGGGCCCTTGGGGGGTGGCGCCCCAGCCCACTTTGGGCTGGGTTCCCTCCCACTTCAGCCCATGGGTCCCCCCGGGATAGGTGGCCCCACCCGGTGGACCCCCGTGACCCTTCCGGTGGTCCCGGTACAATACCGGCGACCCCGAAACTTGTCCTGATGGCCGAAACAGCACTTCCTATATATAATTCTTTACCTCCGGACCATTCCGGAACTCCTCGTGACATCCGGGATCTCATCCGGGACTCCGAACAACATTCGGGTTACTGCATATACATATCTTCACAACCCTAGCGTCACCGAACCTTAAGTGTGTAGACCCTACGGGTTCGGGAGACAAGCAGACATGACCGAGACGACTCTCCGGTCAATAACCAACAGCGGGATCTGGATACCCATGTTGGCTCCCACATGCTCCACGATGATCTCATCGGATGAACCACGATGTCGAGGATTCAATCAACCCCGCATGCAATTCCCTTTGTCAATCGATATGTTACTTGCCCGAGATTCGATCGTCGGTATCCCAATACCTCGTTCAATCTCGTTACCGGCAAGTCACTTTACTCATACCGTAATGCATGATCCTGTGACCAGACACTTGGTCACTTTGAGCTCATTATGATGATGCATTACCGAGTGGGCCCAGTGATACCTCTCCGTCATACGGAGTGACAAATCCCAGTCTTGATCCATGTCAACCCAACAGACACTTTCGGAGATACCCGTAGTATACCTTTATAGTCACCCAGTTACGTTGTGATGTTTGGTATACCCAAAGCACTCCTACGGTATCCGGGAGTTACACGATCTCATGGTCTAAGGAAAAGATACTTTGACATTGGAAAACTCTAGCAAATGAACTATACGATCTTGTGCTATGTTTAGGATTGGGTCTTGTCCATCATATCATTCTCCTAATGATGTGATCTCGTTATCAATGACATCCAATGTCCATAGTCAGGAAACCATGACTATCTGTTGATCAACGAGCTAGTCAACTAGAGGCTTACTAGGGACATGTTGGTGTCCGTTATTCACACATGTATTACAATTTCCGGATAACACAATTATAGCACGAATAAAGAAAATTATCATGAACAAGGAAATATAATCATAAAGCTTTTATTATTGCCTCTAGGGCATATTTCCAACATGTTACTTCTTTCCGGTATTCCTATCCCGATGCATAGCCTGTCCTTGCTACTACTGTTGTTACCATTACCTGCTATCCTACTGCTTAGTATAGGATGCTAGTGTTCCATCGGTGGCCCTACACTCTTGTCCGTCTGCCATGCTATACTACTGGGCCGTGATCACTTCGGGAGGTGATCACGGGCATATACAATATACTTTACACAGTTACATTACCTGTGATACTGTTCGGAGATGGGGGCTGAAGGGGCAGGTGGCTCCATCCCGGTAGAGGTGGGCCTGGGTTCCCGACGGCCCCCGACTATTACTTTGAGGCGGAGCGACAGGGCAGGTTGAGACCACCTAGGAGAGAGGTGGGCCTGGCCCTGGTCGGCGTTCGCAGATACTTAACACGTTTAACGAGATCTTGGTATTTGATCTGAGTCTGGCTACTGGCCTATACGCACTAACCATCTACGCGGGGACAGTTATGGGCACTCGACGTCGTGGTATCAGCCGAAGCCTTCGTGACGTCAGCAACGGAGCGGCGCGCGCTGGATTGGACTGGAACGCCTACTAGGCTAGGTCTGCTTCCGGCCGCCCACGCAACGTGCAGGTGTGCTAAGGGCGATGGGCCCAGACCCCTGGGCGCTTAGGTTTAGACCGGCGTGCTGACCTCTCTGTTGGTCTAGGTGGGGCTGCGATGTGTTGATCTTCCGAGGCCGGGCATGACCCAGAAAAGTGTGTCCGGCCAAATGGGATCGAGCGTGTTGGGTTATGTGGTGCACCCCTGTAGGGAAGTTAATCTATTCGAATAGTCGTGATCTTCGGTAACAGGACGACTTGGAGTTGTACCTTGACCTTATGACAACTAGAACCGGATACTTAATAAAACACACCCTTCCGAGTGCCAGATACAACCGGTGGTCGCTCTCTCACAGGGCGACGAGGGGAGGATCATCCGTTAGGATTATGCTATGCGATGCTACTTGGAGGACTTCAGTCTAGTCTCTTCTACATGTCGCAAGACGGAGGCTGCCAGAAGCGTAGTCTTCGAAAGGATTAGTTATCCCCCTCTTATTCTGGCATTCTGCAGTTCAGTCCACATATGATACCCTTATTCCATTTGATACCCATGCATATGTAGTGTAGCTCCTTGCTTGCGAGTACTTTGGATGAGTACTCACGGTTGCTTTCTCCCTCTTTTCCCCCTATCCCTTCTACCTGGTTGTCGCAACCAGATGTTGGAGCCCAAGATCCAGACGCCACCTTCGACGACGACTCCTACTACACCGGAGGTGCCTACAACTACGTGATGCCCGCTGACGACGACCAGGAGTAGTTAGGAGGATCCCAGGCAGGAGGCCTGCGCCTCTTTCGATCTGTATCCCAGTTTGTGCTAGCCTTCTTAAGGCAACCTTGTTTAACTTATGTCTGTACTCAGATATTGTTGCTTCCGCTGACTCGTCTATGATCGAGCTCTTGTATTCGAGCCCTCGAGGCCCCTGGCTTGTAATATGATGCTTGTATGACTTATTTTATTTGTAGAGTTGTGTTGTGATATCTTCCCGTGAGTCCCTGATCTTGATCGTACACGTTTGCGTGTATGATTAGTGTACGATTAAATCGGGGGCGTCACAAGTTGGTATCAGAGCCGACTGCCTGTAGGAATCCCCCTTCCAAACTCCTTGGCCGAAGTTGAGTCTAGTCAGTGAAAACTGTTTTACTAACATGGCTGTGTGGCTTACGGGCCCACATCGCCATTGGGTGGTATTAAGATCTTTTATTCCTCATCTATACTCTGGGACTCTGATCTCTCTCCTATTTGGGTTAAAATGGTTTTACTAAATCTAACTTTAGGTTCTCGATAATACTTTCTCCCGGAGAGCCCCTCATTCCAGATGATCGTCTACTGCACTAGAAGATTTTGAAGATACTCTTCGACCATTCCCGAGACCCTTGTGCCCTCTGCATTTTCAATTCCCTACTACCGACATATCCATATGGATAACGACATACACTTGTTGTTCATACCATTACTCTGAGTTTCTCTTGTTGTTACAAGATGCATCGAATTGCTCTCCGACTTTTAAGAATCCCTTGTACCACTGTCTTGTAGTTCCTTGCCGCAGAAATACCCCTACGGATACTTTCTCACACTTACCGAGTATCCACTCGTCCCCGGTTGTTCATGTGTTTCATAGAAGTCTTCGAAATACCATTCGATCTTCCGATCCTCAGCAACCTATTGCTCTGGAATTTCTTGCTTGCTTTCATTATGATTAATCCCATAAGTGTGGTAATCTTATTGGCATCCTTTGTCATCATCAATTGAGTCCGTTGATTCAATATGTTGCGAATGCTCGCAATCCTCAACCAGATCTTTGAATTCATCCTTCCGGCTCTGGCATCATTTTAAACATGAGCTGGATCTTGACCAATCCAATTTTCGTCGATTGTACCCCTATGCTTACTCAACTTATCCATCCTTAATCAGAGCGTTTGCTTCTGATCCATTGATTTGGAAATCATAATTCCTTTGCGTTTGAGCTTTGGATTAGTCAGTTGTTTCCATAAAATGCCTTTGCATTGTTACTTCCTCTGGTTGTGTGCCGATGCTCACGTCAGCTCTGTTATGGACCGGCAGATCCTTTAATGGACTTTATCCGACAGTGTCCTTCATATTCAATAACCTTGTGAGCCTTCCCTCGGATACATAATGCCTTTGGTAAATGGTATCATCTACTTTCTCAACCTTGCTCTACTTTCGAGCTTGTGATATTTACTCTTGAAACTTGTGGTATATGTTTCTAAGAAGCCCCTATGGGTTGAACATATGCCTTCTCTAAACTGTGTGAACTCTAAAATTTTCACGAGTCATACACTTCTGGTATTTTGCCGGATAAAATTTCAACACTACAACTTCTTCGAAAGTGAGAAGTGAATGAAAGGTTATGCATTGGAGAAGTGGGAGTCGACCTTGAACTTTGTGTTCATGCCCATGGACACGATGTAGATCTTATCATTAAAGCTTCTCTTAAATTAAATTATTCCTTTGGTATAAGTTCATCTTATATCCGGGATCTGGCCTTTTGCAATCGTGGTTCCGACCATGTTCTCCTTTAAATACCATTTCGCGTGCAAGTTTAAGCGCTTGTCTTCTGTAGAGCAATACCCCAGTCCAACCTCTACTTTCATCTGTCATCGAGTATTACCCCCTCTGGTATCTCGAGATTATCACGGAACTGCATAACTTCTTATGAGTTCTTCTTCAAGTATTATTTGACTTTCGCTGCATCATCATTTGACTTGATGTCATTGCCGACCGATTACATCTTCATGAAATCTCTCGACAAATGTGTCGTGGTCATCAGCAACATCCTGAGCTCTTCCAAGATATATATCAAATTCTTGATGAGAAATACCATCCTCTCCCCTTGATGATTTGTGTTACCATCGACCACTTTATTGACTTCCCTCCAACACAAACTTGTTCATGTTTTGTGTTATACCTTGAGTTCCTTGCTATCCCACATTTGTTCTTCTTTACCTTGGAGTATTACCATCTTTAATGTCAAGAAAGTCGTGAGGATTTCATCACCTCTTAAGGATTCTTGATACAGGTAATACTTCTCACCATCACCTTTCTTTCTTGGTCCCCGTGTTGGTTCTAACCGGGATTCCAACAAGTGAACGGTACTGCGTGGATTTTGTACTTCTAACAACCCTATTGCCTTGAAGTTGATGGTCGATAGTTCGTTCTTAGACTATTGGTTGTTGAACCACCATTCTAACGTTGATCATGCTACCTAAGCCCATCTTTCGGGTGCACCTTTCAATCAATGTTCAATTGTGTATGCTTTCCTCGAGCATACATCATTATATTATATCATTTGATCTGACAAATGTTATCTCCTTGTTCACATAATTGTGGAAACCCATCCTTTCGAAATCTCGATGAATTGTCACTGAGTTCATCAACTACCTCCTTATTCCTTCATTGGTTTAATGATGAGCTCTTGTTATGGAACTCCCTTCCATAGTACATTTCGTGAGAACTTACAATGTCTTCTCGTCAAATTGTGTTGCACCTTTTCTTCTCAGGCATCCAAATGTCTCAGGTATCCTGGCACCAATCAGATCTGAATCTCGGCCAGATATGATGGTTGGAACATGTTTCCAAGAGTTACACATTGGTCTTTATATGACCTGGTAAGGTGATGTCATGCCTAGCACACCTGACCGGAGGACCTATTGTTATAGTTTCCTTTTGGCAAGGTTAGTCATTCTTCCGTGAGGAAATTGTAATACTTATTCTATAAGTTGTTCCTGATGGATCCTTTTTGTCTCCAAAGTTTGATCTTCACCTGTTGACCATGTCAATGCTATCTCAAAGCATGTCTATGGTACTCCGATTTTCAACAGGAACATTTGAAGCCCAATGTTAAATGTTTCCTGCTCAATTATCCAAACACCGCTGTATGGGTAATGTCATGAAAATTCTCTCCCGTACCTAAAGAGTTTTCTACATTATATCCTGTCATGGATATCATGCTCTACTTGTCTTTGGGAAGGATATACCTTTGAAATATGTGTTTAAACCCATTTTCCTTTCCTTTATTCTGTTTAATCTGATAATCATATTTGCCTTTCCATTGGTTGGCTTAACGCGTCTTGTGATCTATATGATCTAAGCGGTAATATTCTCCTGCTTATGTAAACACCTCGGTGTACAATTCTGTCAGAAAGACCCTGTTACTTTTGTTGATGACATTTCGGTAACCACCGATGGACGAGAACTCTGCCTACTGGTCCGCCTCGTTCAACGAGCAGGAAAATGGTTCTCTTCGTCCCTCGCCCTTGGTACCGACATTGTTGCCGACATAACTGATAGGCTACCCTTTGACATGTCTTGCTATCATGACCGTGCAAGATGTCAACGCCCTTCATACTTTTAGCCATATGGTGGGCCCATAACCCACAGTTACACAGGACCGAAACCTGACTCTCCTGTACACCCTGTTGTCAAAGTTATTCCTCGCGCTTGACTTCTTATGTAATTCACGGGCCACCTGCCAAGTGATCTATTCTGGTATCAGACACAATACTTATTCTCATTGCTCTAGACCCCTTTCACACTTTGTTTTAGGCAATGAACGATTGCCTATCCTCTCGAAACTTCTTATTGCACCGTCTTACTTGCTCTCGGTGTTTTCTTAAATTGCAATTTGAGAGTTACTTTCCGCCACCATCCCCGATGTTATCAACCAAATAGTCAACCTTTCAGAGGTCCGTTTTTCCAAAGTTACCCCTTGTCCTTCATATGTACAATGAAAACTCAAAAAAAGGGATGACGACTTCATCGTGAGGACCTGAAGCCGTGGTATGGAGACATCAACGTTATGGATTGACCTCTTCGAGAAGACGAACCAAGACTGAGAAGATTCGTTAGGATTTCGTAACCAGACCTTTCCCCCTTAGTCCCCCTCTTAAATCTCGGGACGAGATTTCTTGTAGTGGAGGAGAATTGTGACGCCCGGGTAATTAAGCTACAGTGATCCTCTGCTAGTGATGCCACGTCACCTCGATTATAGTTGCTAATCTCAAGTTAGTTCGAAAACGATTCAGATTCAAATTCAAAATCAGTCAAACAATAAAAGTTTTCCAATATTAAAAATAAAATGTTCAGAGTGAGCCAAATAATGCATAGGTAATTAAGGTGGAAGAACCACACTTTTGTAAAATGCTTAAATACTCTAAGATGAATAAAACAGTAACATAAGCAATTTAATAAATGCCTTTTATAATTTATAAAATGTCAAACTATTTTATTCTGGGTGCCAAGTTAATTGTGGTAGTGGCATAATTATTAACGATGTTATAGATACAGCTTTTGTATTTTATAAAAAGCTAGAATTTAATAGAACCGAAAAGCCATAAGAAAAGAAAAGGAAAAGTAAAAGAAAAACAAAACAAACTAAAATGTAACCCCCCATGTCCACTGGGCCGCTAGGCCCATCTGGTCCCAGCCAGACTAGACAGGCCGGCCCACCCGCGCGCCTCTGGTCTACTTAGGCCGACCACCCCCCCCCCCCCCACTAACCCTAACCCCACTCCCCCCCACGTCGCCACTCCCTCTTCCCCCTCCCGATCCAATCTGGATCGGGGCGAAGACCGCCACTTCCCCTCGCTACTCGCTCCCCTCCTCTCGGAGCGCCCGCGCCCGAGGACAGTCGCCGCCCGCCGGTGCTGAGTGCCGCCCTCTGGCCTCCTCCTTGCGGCTTTCCTTCCTTCGCGCCTTCGTCCTCCTCCACGGCGTCGCCTCGCTGGACGCCCACCGCCGACCCCCGTTGCCGAACCCCGTCGTGGATCCCTGCCGCCCGGCATCGCCCCGCCGTCGCCGGACCCCCCCAAACCGCCTCAAGCCCGCTGCCTTCCCCCTGCAGCTCCTCTGTGAGGAACCCCCTCCTATCCTCCTTTCCCTCCTCCCGTATGGTCATCGACTGCCACTCGCGCGCATGTGCCAGCGCGCCCCACAGCGCCCCCTGCTCTAGCCGTCGACTCCCACGCTTGCCGTGGCCTCGCCCTGCACCATCGCCCCTGCCGCCGCTCTTCTCCCCCCTGTTGTGTAGCCCCGCTGCTACTGCTCCGCTACCAGTGCCGCTCGCCGCGCGTCCGCGTTGTTCCGCCATCGCATCGTCGTGGGTCCCCGCACCGGCCCGGCCGCGCCCCCACCTCCAGCCTGCGCCGCCCCCCTCCGATCCGTCGCCGTGGCCGACGCCCCACTGGGCGGCCACGGGTGCACGCCCGGGCGCCCACTGCCCGCGAGTACCCGCGCCCGATAGGCCCCTCTGGGCCACAGACATGTGGGGCCCATGCCCCAGAACTTTATTAAAAAAAGGAATTAAAAATAAATAAATAAATAAATAAATAATTACATTAATTAATTAATCAATAAGTGAATTAATTAAGTTAATTAATCATGTTTAATTAAGCTAATTAACTAGTTAGTTTAATTAAATAGTACTTAGTTTAACTAAGACCTAATTAACCTAAACAGGGTATGACAGGTGGGTCCCACTGGACCCACATGTCAGTTTGACCCAGTCAACTCAGTTGACTGTTGATGTCAGCATGACATCATGCTGTTGTCATTAATTCATTTTCGAATTAATTTAAATAATTAATTAAATACCAGAAATTAATAAAATCTTCAGAAAATCATATCTTTTAATCCGTAACTCGGATTAAAATACTTTCTACATGAAAGTTGCTCAGAATGATGAGACGAACCCGGATACGCAGCCCGTTCGTCCGCCACGCACCCCTAACATGTCAAACTCGCAACTTTCCCCCTCCGGCTCCTCTGCCCGAAAACGCGAAACACCGGGGATACTTTCCCGGATGTTACCCCCCTTCACCGGTATCACCTAATACCGCGTTAGGGCACCCCTCGCGCCGATACTTGTCATGTCATGCATCGCTATGCACCTGCTTGCTTAAATATTTATTGTTTCTTCCCCCTCTTCTCTCGCTAGACACCGAGACCGACGCTGCTGCTGCCTCGTCCGACTATGGAGTTGACGACCCCTCTCTCTTGCCAGAGCAACCAGGCAAGCCCCCCCCCTTTGATCACCAGATATCGCCTACTCTTCTCTATACTGCTTGCATTATAGTGTAGCATGTTACTTCTTTCCGGTATTCCTATCCCGATGCATAGCCTATCCTTGCTTAGTATAGGATGCTAGTGTTCCATCGGTGGCCCTACACTCTTGTCCGTCTGCCATGCTATACTACTGGGCCGTGATCACTTCGGGAGGTGATCACGGGCATATACAATATACTTTACACAGTTACATTACCTATGATACTGTTCGGAGATGGGGTCTGAAGGGGCAGGTGGCTCCATCCCGGTAGAGGTGGGCCTGGGTTCCCGACGGCCCCCGACTATTACTTTGAGGCGGAGCGACAGGGCAGGTTGAGACCACCTAGGAGAGAGGTGGGCCTGGCCCTGGTCGGCGTTCGCAGATACTTAACACATTTAACGAGATCTTGGTATTTGATCTGAGTCTAGCTACTGGCCTATACGCACTAACCATCTACGCGGGGACAGTTATGGGCACTCGACGTCGTGGTATCAGCCGAAGCCTTCGTGACGTCAGCAACGGAGCGGCGCGCGCTGGATTGGACTGGAACGCCTACTAGGCTAGGTCTGCTTCCGGCCGCCCACGCAACATGCAGGTGTGCTAAGGGCGATGGGCCCAGACCCCTGGGCGCTTAGGTTTAGACCGGCGTGCTGACCTCTCTGTTGGTCTAGGTGGGGCTGCGACGTGTTGATCTTCCGAGGCCGGGCATGACCCAGAAAAGTGTGTCCGGCCAAATGGGATCGAGCGTGTTGGGTTATGTGGTGCACCCCTGTAGGGAAGTTAATCTATTCGAATAGCCGTGATCTTCGGTAACAGGACGACTTGGAGTTGTACCTTGACCTTATGACAACTAGAACCGGATACTTAATAAAACACACCCTTCCGAGTGCCAGATACAACCGGTGGTCGCTCTCTCACAGGGCGACGAGGGGAGGATCATCGGTTAGGATTATGCTATGCGATGCTACTTGGAGGACTTTAGTCTTCTCTCTTCTACATGTCGCAAGACGGAGGCTGCCAGAAGCGTAGTCTTCGAAAGGATTAGTTATCCCCCTCTTATTCTGGCATTCTGCAGTTCAGTCCACATATGATACCCTTATTCCATTTGATACCCATGCATATGTAGTGTAGCTCCTTGCTTGCGAGTACTTTGGATAAGTACTCACGGTTGCTTTCTCCCTCTTTTCCCCCTATCCCTTCTACCTGGTTGTCGCAACCAGATGTTGGAGCCCAGGAGCCAGACGCCACCTTCGACGACGACTCCTACTACACCGGAGGTGCCTACAACTACGTGATGCCCGCTGACGACGACCAGGAGTAGTTAGGAGGATCCTAGGCAGGAGGCCTGCGCCTCTTTCGATCTGTATCCCAGTTTGTGCTAGCCTTCTTAAGGCAACCTTGTTTAACTTATGTTTGTACTCAGATATTATTGCTTCTGCTGACTCGTCTATGATCGAGCTCTTGTATTCGAGCCCTCGAGGCCCCTGGCTTGTAATATGATGCTTGTATGACTTATTTTATTTGTAGAGTTGTGTTGTGATATCTTCCCGTGAGTCCCTGATCTTGATCGTACACGTTTGCATGTATGATTAGTGTACGATTAAATCGGGGGCGTCACACGTGGGCTAGGGTTTGGGGGCGCAGGTGGCTGGGCTCGGCTGGCTCCCCCCCGGCTTATAAAGGCCTCCCGGGTCGGTGTCCAGGTCGGACACGGCCCGTTAAGTCGGTTCGCATTTTTTTTAATTATTCCGCTCGGAAGAAAAAAAAATAAAAAGAAATTCTAAACGGACTCCAAAAATTCCGAAATAAATTTTCACGGGCTTCTAAAATCAAGCCGCACAAGGTGAACATTTATTTGGGACCTTAATGCAATTTTGAAAAATGCACATTTTTCCTAAATTCAAATAAAACACCGAAAAACTCCAAAATAAAATCTTATTTGATTTTATTATTAAATCCTCAATATTTCTTTATTTTGGGAAAGTCATTTTATTCCCTCTCTCATATTTTTGTAATAGAAATAATTGATGATAAAATAAATAAAATCAAATGATCCTATTCTCAAAATTTGAGAGAACTCAAATATGAAAATAACGAAATCCCCAACTCTCTCCGTGGGTCATTGAGTTGCGTAGAATTTCTAGGATCAACCAAATGCAAAATAAAATATGATATGCATTGATGGTCTAATGTATAACATTCCAAATTGAAAATTTGGGATGTTACAAACCTACCCCCCTTAAGATGAATCTCGCCCTCGAGATTCGGGTTGGCTAGAAAATAGGTAAGGGTGGTCCTTGAGCAAATCTTCCTCTCGTTCCCAGGTGGCTTCATCCTCTGTGTGGTGGCTCCACTGAACTTTGCAAAACTTGATAACCTTGCTGCGAGTAACTCGGCTAGCAAACTCGAGGATCTTAATTGGCTTCTCCTCGTAGGTCAAATCGTTATCCAACTGAATAGTTTCCAAAGGCACTGTATCTCTCAACGGTATGTCAGCCATCTCCGCGTGACACTTCTTCAACTGGGAAACGTGGAACACATTATGAACTCCTGACAATCCTTCAGGCAATTCCAACTTGTAGGCCACTTCTCCCATATGCTCCAAAACTCGATATGGTCCTACAAATCGTGGTGCTAACTTCCCTTTAACTCCAAAACACTTTGTTCCCCGAAGTGGTGATACTCGAAGATAAGCTCTATCTCCAACTTCGCAAACTGTCTCTTTGCGTTTAGAATCTGCATAACTTTTCTGTCTGGACTGGGCTACCTTGAGCCTATCGCGAATCAACTTCACCTTCTGTTCAGACTCTTTAATCAAGTGAGGTCCAAACAACTGGCGATCTCCAACTTCGTCCCATGACAACGGTGTCCTGCACCTCCTTCCGTACAATGCTTCGAAAGGGGCCATCTTCAAACTGGTTTGGTAACTATTGTTGTAAGAGAACTCTGCATATGGCAAATTATCGTCCCAACTAGATCCATAATCTAGCGCACAAGCTCTCAGCATATCCTCCAAAATCTGATTGACTCTCTCGGTCTGTCCATCAGTCTGTGGATGAAAAGCTGTACTGAATTCTAGCCTGGTACCCAAAGTTTCGTGCAACTGCTTCCAGAACTTTGAGGTAAACTGGGTTCCTCTATCTGATACGATACTCCTTGGAACTCCATGCAGACATACGATCTTGGTCATGTATATCTTTGCCAACTTAGCACTGGTGTAAGTGGTCTTTACTGGGATGAAATGAGCTACTTTCGTCAATCTATCGACTACAACCCAAATCGAGTCATAGCCTGAACGAGTCCTGGGCAATCCCGTGATAAAATCCATGCCTAGCTTATCCCACTTCCATTTGGGTATTGGCAATGGTTGTAACAATCCTGCTGGCTTCTAATGCTCTGCCTTTACTCTCTGACATACATCACAAACTGCTACATACTCCGCAATATCCTTCTTCATTCCAGTCCACCAGAAAATATCCTTCAAATCCAAATACATCTTGGTATTTCCTGGGTGAATCGAATATGGTGAATCGTGGGCCTCTTGCAAAATCAACTTCCTGATCTCCGGGTCATTGGGCACGTAAACGCGGTCTTCAAACCATATGGTATCGTGTTCATCCTCACGAAATCCTTTAGGTTTTCCTTTGCTCAATTTTTCCTTAATGGCGGCAATCACTTTGTCGGTCTTTTGGGCTTCTCTGATTTTATCCATCAAAGTTGACTAAATCTCCAATGCTGCTACATAGCCTCTCGGAACTATTTCCAAACATAGTTCACGAAGATTTTCTGCTAACTCCTTGGGCATTTCTCCCGTCATTAACGTATTGACATGGCTCTTACGACTTAATGCGTCTGCTACTACATTAGCCTTTCCGGGGTGATAATGCAATTTCATATCATAATCCTTGATGAGTTCCAACCATCTCCTTTGTCTGAGATTCAACTCCTTCTGTGTGAAAATGTACTTCAAACTCTTATGATCCGTGTACACCTCACAATGGTTTCCAATGAGGAAATGCCTCCATGTTTTCAAAGCATGCACTAAGGCTGCTAACTCCAAATCATGCGTAGCATAATTCAACTCATGAGGCTTCAGTTGTCTTGAGGCATATGAAACAACTCTCCCTTCCTGCATAAGCACTGCTCCAAGTCCTCGACGTGAAGCGTCGCAATACACCTCATAATCTTTGGTCTGGTCTGGCAAAATCAACACTGGTGAGGTAACCAAACATTCCTTCAACTCCTGGAAACTAGCCTCACATTCCTCCGTCCATATGAACTTGGTATCTTTCTTTAATAACTCCGTCATAGGTTTCGCAATCTTTGAGAAATTCTCAATAAGCTCCGGTAGTATCCCGCGAGTCCAAGAAAACTCTGGATCTCTCCAACTGTGGTCGGTGCTTCCCATTTAGTCACGGTATCAACTTTAGCGGGATCTACTGCTATTCCTTCTTCGGATATAACGTGTCCAAGAAATCCTACTTCCTTCAACCAAAACTCACATTTGTTGAACTTGGCATATAATTGATGTTCTCTGAGCTTTCCAAGTACCAAACGCAAATGCTCCTTATGCTCCTCTTCATTCTTCGAATAAACCAGGATATCATCAATGAACACTACGACGAACTTATCCAAAAACTCCATAAACACTTTGTTCATCATGTTCATAAAATAGGCAGGTGCGTTAGTCAGACCAAATGACATAACGGTATACTCGTACAGCCCATACCTGGTGGTAAAAGCTGTCTTTGGAATATCCTGTTCTCGAATCTTCAACTAGTGGTATCCTGATCGCAGATCGATCTTGGAAAATACCTTAGCTCCTTGCAATCGATCAAACAGATCATTAATCATTGGTAGTGGGTACTTGTTCTTGATCGTTACTTCGTTCAATCCTCGATAATCAACAACCATCCTTAACGATCCATCCTTCTTCTCCACTAGAAGTACTGGCGATCCCCAAGGCGAAGAACTTGGGCATCCTATATGGTCTCTTCGATATTGGCCCTGTGCCTGGCAATAGCTCAATCAAAAACTCAATATCTCTATCCGGTGGCATGCCTAGCAACTCTTCCGAAAATACATCGGGAAAATCCGTTACCACTGGTACTTCCTCCTGCACAACTCCTGTTAGGAAATTTACTTGAGTCCTCTTCGGCACATGTCGGGATACATACTTGATCCTTCTCCCTTCTGGTGTGGTAAGCAAAATTGACTTACTAGCACATTCAATATTCCCTTCATACTTTGATAACCAATCCATGCCTAATATCACATCCAATCCTTGTGATTCCAATACTATTAGGTCTGAGGGAAAAACATAGCTACCAATCCTTAATGGTAACCGATCACACCATAGACTAGCCACATACTCTGCTCCAGGCGAGGTTACTAACATGGGTGACCTAAGGGCTTGGGTTGATAGGTTGTACTTATCCACAAATCCCCTTGAGATGTATGAATGTGATGCACCAGTATCAAAAAGAACGAGTGCAGTAAATGACTTAACCAAAAACTTACCTATTACTGCATCAGGCTGAGCTTCAACCTCCTCCATGCTAACGTGGTTCACCTGTCCCCTGTTGAAAGGGTTTGGCTTCTTCCCAGAACTTCCATTGCCATTTCCATTTTGTATTTCAGGGCACTCATTGGCATAATGTCCGGTCTTTGAACACTTAAAGCAAGTGACTTGGCTCAGGTCCTTCTTGGCTGGGGTTGATGGGTTGGTGCGGTTCTGGCCGTTGCTTCCTCCATTCCCATTACCATCCCTGGTGCCATTGTAATTGTGCGAGCTACCTCCTCCATGGGTATGCTGGAAATGTCCTCCCAGTCTAGGGGTAAAACGTGGCTTCTGCTGAGCTCCTGAACTATACTTTCCTTGCCCATACTTCCTCTTGTGATTCTCAATTTGCTGCTGCTTCCCTTCAATCATAAGAGCACGAGCTACCAACTCCTGGTAGTTGTTGAAGGTTGCTACCATCAACTGCATGCTCAGCTCATCATTCAGTCCTTCCAGAAACTTCTCCTGCTTAGCTGCATCCGTAGCGACGTCATCTGGGGCATAACATGCTAACTTACTAAAGTCCTCCACATACTGGCCAACTGTCCGTCCTCCTTGGCGCAAGTTGCGAAACTCACGCTTCTTCATGGCCATAGCTCCTGCTGAAACATGTGCAGTACGAAAAGCTTGCTGAAACTGGTCCCATGTGACAGTGTCGACTGGGAAAGTGGCTGTGAAATTCTCCCACCATGATGCTACGGGTCCTTCTAACTGATGTGCGGCAAACTTCACCTTCTCCGCATTTGTGCATCCTGTTGTGGTCAACTCCCTAGCTGTCTTGCGGAGCCAATCATCTACTACTATCGGCTCGGTGCTACTGGAAAACACCGCGGATTCAGCCTAAGAAGACGGGCTAAGTGATCAACAGGTGGTGGTGGTGGTGGTGGGTTGTTGTTGTTCCCCTGATTCTGATTCTGGACTAGCAACTGCATCAGTGTGTTCTGCTGCTGGATCAACTGGGTGAGCTCCGGTAGAAAGGCAAATCCGGGGTCACGTCTCGGAGGCATCTGAGGGTTTAGAAAAGATGGGGTGTAAGAATAGAGGGGGTCTAAAGAGAAAACACTACCCATATGCTCATGAGGCAAAATCAAACAATTCACTTCATTCAATCAAACAAGGGCATACAATCGATCTATGTATCGCAAAAGTGCTCGAACTACTATATTTACATGGTGGACTACTACTACTGATGAGGTGGTCTACTAGAAATATTCTTCGGTTGCAGACTCCATGATATCTGCTCCAGCTTCATCAACATAGTCATCATCGCTACTATCTGGATCCGAATCGGTGCCGTCGATGATGATGTAGTCTTCCGGGCTAATCTCCTTGGGTTCTTCGTCTTCCTCTACTGGCGTAGGGCCTCCCATAAATATTCCAATCTTCTTGATTAGGTCGTCATTCTTCTCCACCAATATTTCAATTTCTTCTTCATAATCTTCACGTGTAGCCTTGAGTTCTTCCTCCAGTTCCTTGATTCTAGTCTTAGCCTTCTTCAGATCTATCATGTCGGCGCACATCTGGTTCTCCTATCGTCGAATGTGCTGGTTTAGCTCCTGGATAAAAGCTGCAATTGATCTATCCTTCCTGGTGCTAATCATCTTCCAGTGTTCATCTCGGTGCCCACAAATCTGGTAGATAGTATCCTTGAGATCCTTGCGGTAGACTTCTCCAATGCGTCCCATGGCGATGTGAGCTGCCATGCTCTGTCCTAGACTCCAAGTTGGTGCATCAAAAGAAAACTCTATGGCCTCAGTGACTGGCATGAACGTCCTTCCTGGAACTTGAACTTGAATCATCCAGCGCTCTTCTTCAGGTAAAGTGGCGTTGTAGGTTCCGGTGAAGCTTGGTACTCCTATGTTCAGGTATCTAGTGACTTCCTTCAAGTGACGTCCAAAGGGTGTATCTTCATCTGGTTGCGTGAACTTGTTCCTTGCATCTGCCATCCTAAAGAGTAGAAAAGATGAGAGGTCAGAAGAGAAGAGAGTGAATAGTGATCTAGGTCCTTTAGCTTAGTGGTCGTGTCCTACAGTCAGCGTGTGCTCTGATACCATCTCTGTAGCGACCAGACCTCAAACAGTCTGATCTCTGTGCTCCGGTGTCATCCCTGGATCAGTAATGCTGACACCACACAGTACTCGGAGGATTTATAGCAGAGTAGCAATCACACACTTATTACATCGAGTGTCTCAAAAGAGAACTTGATACAATAAAATATGGCCATCTAATAACGATAACAGCGGAAGGCTTGGAAGATAAGTGAGTCCATCAACTCCAACGGCATCACTGAGTATAGAACCACGACCTAAAAACTCCTAAATCATCGTCTGAAAAGTCTGCAACATTAACGTTGCAGCCCGAAACGGGTCAGCACATGGAATATGCTGGCAAGGTAACGCATAGAGAGTAATGGAATGAAACAGCTATACTATATGCATATTTTGCTGGTGGAAAGCTCTATGGTTACAGTTTTGCGTAAAGCCAATTTTTCCCTACTTCAAAGGAATAAATTTATTTAACTATCATGGTAGTTGTTAAACATTGAGAATGGTTGACAGCATTCTCAATCTCAATTAAGCATCATCATTAAACATAACCCAACAAAATTAATTTAGAGTAACATGTTGAGATTCACATGAAAATCCAGGTACAAGATACTCAAGATGTCCATAACCGGGGACATGGCTAACCATGATTAGTTTATTACACTTTGCAAAGGTTTGCGCACTTTTCCCCGCAAGACTCGATCGCCTCCGTTTGGTTTCTCGCACTACATGGTGTTTGAGAAGACGGATGACCGAGACATAGTCTTTCAGAAGCGCTAGCACCTTACGATCGGGTAGACCGTACAAACCTACATCCCCTACATCTGCTAGTCTACCACTGTAAGAGTTCGCACGACTTAGTCAACTATGCTAGAGCCCATAATAGCTTGTGGCTGCACACGGAAGTTTCTAGTATGAATAGTCTCATGATCCCTTTGAGCTTGGGTGGCGGTCCGAAAGAAAACAGGCAAGTCCTGGAATACCCAGGTGCCTCAATCCACCCAGATGTGTGTTTAAGTTGCCACCTTAGATAAACCATTAATTAACAAACTCACATCTGTCATGCATATCACTCACCCAATCCACGTCTACTAGCATAGCATGGCATAATAAGCAAACGTAGAAGTAACTCCCAAAGGTTTGACAATAAACAGGTAATAGGTACTACCTCATCTACTTCCCATCCCACAATTTAATTAGATCCTAATCATGCAATGTGTGAGGGTTGATCTAATGCAATAAAACTGGGTAGTAGAAAAGGTATGATCAAAGTGTTACTTGCCTTGCTAATGATCCGCGAAACCTAGAGATTCGAAGTAACAGGCGGCGCACTCCGGGTATTCTATCACAGACAAACAAACAAGCATACAATAAGTACTCATCTAATGCACAGGTAAAACTCAAATAAGAGATCTAACTAGAAGGTTCAACTTAAGAACTCCGGTTGGCAAAAAGAATCAAATCGAACGAAGCAACGAAAGTCAAACGGCGAAAGAAAACAACTTCGTACTACAAATCTGGATCTAGGGCAAATTTTACAGTAGCAAAAACTTGTTTAAGTTGGTTAAACGGATAGAGGGTTTCGAGACGAAACTCTAGGCGCTTGAATCGCCTGATTCCGATAAACGAGCGAAAAGTTATACTAAAACTAAAAACGGATCAGGAATCGCGATCAGAAAAATCGCGGATTTAATCCAAGAAAAAGAAAAACGATGAACGCCAATATATATATATATATGTATATATTTACGACGGCATGGAAAACGAGGCGGCGGCGAACCTCGGCGGCGGGATCCGGCGACGGCGGCGGCGGACGACGGCGGCGGCGGCGGCTAGGGCGGGGCGCGCGGGCTAGGATTTGGGGGCGCGGGTGGCTGGGCTTGGCTGGCTCCCCCCCCCCCCCCGGCTTATAAAGGCCTCCCGGGTCGGTGTCCAGGTCGGACATGGCCCGTTAAGTCGGTTCGCATTTTTTTTAATTATTCCGCTCGGAAGAAAAAAAAATTAAAAAGAAATACTAAACGGACTCCAAAAATTCCAAAATAAATTTTCACGGGCTTCTAAAATCAAGCCGCACAAGGTGAACATTTATTTGGGACCTAAATGCAATTTTGAAAAACGCACATTTTTCCTAAATTCAAATGAAACACCGAAAAACTCTGAAATAAAATCTTATTTGATTTTATTATTAAATCCTCAATATTTCTTTATTTTGGGAAAGTCATTTTATTCCCTCTCTCATATTTTTGTAATAGAAATAATTGATGATAAAATAAATAAAATCAAATGATCCTATTCTCAAAATTTGAGAGAACTCAAATATGAAAATAACAAAATCCCCAACTGTCTCCGTGGGTCATTGAGTTGCGTAGAATTTCTAGGATCAACCAAATGCAAAATAAAATATGATATGCATTGATGGTCTAATGTATAACATTCCAAATTGAAAATTTGGGATGTTACAAATTGGCAGAATTGAGCATAGTTATGAGAATATCTAGGCATGATCATGTATATAGGCATCACGTCCGTGACAAGTAGACAACGATTCTACATCTACTACTATTACTCCACTCATTGACCGCTATCCAGCATGCATCTAGAGTATTAAGTTAAAATCAAAGTAATGCCTTAAGCAAGATGACATGATGTAGAGAGATAAATTCATGCAATATGAAATAAACCCCATCTTGTTATCCTCGATGGCAACAATGCAATACGTGCCTTGATGCCCCTTCTGTCACTGGGAAAGGACACCGCAAGATCGAACCCAAAGCTAACCACTTCTCCCATGGCAAGAACTAACAATCTAGTTGGCCAAACCAAATGGATAATTCGAAGAGACTTGCAAAGATAACCAATCATACATAAAAGAATTCAGAGAAGATTCAAATATTATTCATAGATAGACTTGATTATAAACCCACAGTTCATCGGTCTCAACAAACACACCGCAAAAAGAAAATTACATCGAATAGATCTCCACAAGAGAGGAGGAGAACTTTGTATTGAGATTCAAAGAGAGAGAAGAAGCCATCTAGCTACTAACTATGGACCCGAAGGTCTGAGGTAAACTACTCACACTTCATCGGAGGGGCTAGGATGATGTAGAAGCCCTCCATGATGACGGCCCTCTCCGGCGGAGCTCCGGAACAGGCCCCAAGATGGGATCTCGTGGATACAGAAAGTTGCGGCGGTGGAATTAGGTTTTTGGCTCCTGTTCTGATCGTTTGGGGGTACGTATGTATATATAGGAGGAAGGAGTACGTCGGTGGAGCACCGAGGGGCCCAGGAGGCAGGGGGCGCACCCTAGGGGGGCGCCCCCACCCTCGTGACCGCCTCTTTTGTTCCTTGGTGTAGGGTCCAAGTCTCCTGGATCACGTTCGGTGAGAAAATCACGTTCCCGAAGGTTTTATTCCGTTTGGACTCCGTTTGATATTCCGTTTCTCTGAAACACTGAAATAGGCAAAAAACAACAATTTTGGGCTGGGCCTCCGGTTAATAGGTTAGTCCCAAAGATAATATAAAAGTGGAAAATAAAGCCTAATATAGTCCAAAACAGTAGATAATATAGCATGGAGCAATCAAAAATTATAGATGCGTTGGAGACGTATCAGGCATCCCCAAGCTTAATTCCTGCTCGTCCTCGAGTAGGTAAATGATAGAAAGAGAATTTTTGATGCGGAGTGCTACTTGGCATAATTTCAATGCAAATCTTCTCAATTGTGATATGAATATTCAGATTCGAAAGATTCAAGACAAAAGTTTATATTGACATAAAAATAATAATACTTTAAGCATACTAACAAAGCAATTATGTCTTCTCAAAATAACATGGCCAAAGAAAGTTATCCCTACAAAATCATATAGTCTGGCTATGCTCTATCTTCACCACACAAAGTATTCAAATCATGCACAACCCCGATGACAAGCCAAGCAATTGTTTCATACTCTAACTTTTTCAAAACTTTTTCAATCTTCACGCAATACATGAGCGTGAGCCATGGATATAGCACTATAGGTGGAATAGAATGATGGTTGTGGAGAAGACAAAAAGGAGGGGAAGATAGTCTCACATCAACTAGGCGTATCAACGGGCTATGGAGATGCCCATCAATAGATATCAATGTGAGTGAGTAGGGATTGCCATGCGACGGATGCACTAGAGCTATAAATGTATGAAAGCTCAACAAAAGAAACTAGTGGGTGTGCATCCAACTTGCTTGCTCACGAAGACCTAGGGCACTTGAGGAAGCCCATCATTGGAATAAACAAGCCAAGTTCTATAATGTAAAACTCCCACTTGTATATGGAAGTGATAACTCAAGAGACTCTCTATATGAAGATCATGGTGCTACTTTGAAGCACAAGTGTGGTAAAAGGATAGTAGCATTGCCCCCTTTTTTTGGGCCTTCTTTTTTTCTTTGGCCTTTCTCCTTTTTTTGGGACAATGCTCTATTAAATGATGATCATCACACTTTTATTTATTTACAACTCAATGATTACAACTCGATTCTAAAACAAAGTATGACTCTATATGGATGCCTCCGGCGGTGTACCGGGATATGCAATGAATCAAGAGTGACAAGTATGAAGGAATTATGAATGGTGGCTTTGCCACAAATACTATGTCAACTACATGATCATGCTAAGCAATATGACAATGATGAATGATGAACTAGATGGTGGAAAGTTGCATGGCAATATATCTCAGAATGGCTATGGAAATGCCATAATAGGTAGGTATGGTGGCTGTTTTGAGGAAGGTATATGGTAGGTGTATGATACCGGCGAAAAGTACGCGGTATTAGAGAGGCTAACAAAGGTGGAAGGGTGAGAGTGCGTATAATCCATGGACTCAACATTAGTCATAAAGAACTCATATACTTATTGCAAAAATCTAGAAGTTATCAAAGCAAAGTACTACGCGCATGCTCCTAGGGGATAGATTGGTAGGAAAAGACCATCGCTCGTCCCCGACCGCCACTCATAAGGAAGACAATCAATAAATAAGTCATGCTCCGACTTCATCACATAACGGTTCACCATACGTGCATGCTACGGGAATCACAAACTTTAACACAAGTATTCTTTAAATTCACAACTACTCAACTAGCATAACTTTAATATTATCACCTCCATATCTCAAAACAATTATCATGCTTCAATATTTTCTCAGTATTCAACACACTCAAAAGAAAGTTTCACAAATCTTGAATACCAAGCATATTATTATTAAGCAAATTACCATGCTATTAAGAGACTCTCAAAATAATTTAAGTGAAGCATGAGAGATCAATAGTTTCTTTAAAACAAATCCAACACCGTGCTCTAAAAGATCTAAGTGAAGCACATAGAGCAAAATTATAACGATCAAAAGATATAAGTGAAGCACATAGAGCAAAACTACATAGCTCAAAAGATATAAGTGAAGCACATAGAGCAAAACTACATAGCTCAAAAGATATAAGTGAAGCACATAGAGTATTCTATCAAATTTTAATTCATGTATGGCTCTCTCAAAAGGTGTGTACAGCAAGGATGATTGTGGCATACTAAGACACAAAGACACAAATAATACAAGACGCTCCAAGCAAAACACATATCATGTTGGTGAATAAAAATATAGCTCCAAGTAAATTACCGATGGAAGTGGACGAAAGAGGGGATGCCTTCCAGGGCATCCCCAAGCTTTGACTTTTTGTGTCCTTGGATTATCTTGGGGGTGCCATGGGAATACCCAAGCTTAGTCTCTTGCCACTCCTTGTTCCATAATCCATCACAAGAATTCACCCAAAACTTGAAAACTTCACAACACAAAACTCAAAATAGAAAACTCGTGAGCTCCGTTAGCGAAAGAAAACAAAAGAACACTTCAAGGTACTGTAATGAACTCATTCTTTATTTATATTGGTGTTAAACCTACTGATTCCAACTTCTCTATGGATTATAAACTATTTTACTAGCCATAGGTTCATCAAAATAAGCAAACAACACACGAAAAACAGAATCAGTCAAAAACAGAACAGTCTGTAGTAATCTGTAGCTAGCGCAAGATCTGGAACCCCAAAAATTCTAAAATAAATTGCTGGACGTGAGGAATTTACCTATTAATCATCTGCAAAAATAATTAACTAAATAGCACTCTTCAAATAAAAATGACAGCAGTTCTCGTAAGCGCTAAAGTTTCTGTTTTTTTACAGCAAGTTCAACAAGACTTTCCCCAAGTCTTCCCAACAGTTCTACTTGGCACAAACACTAATTAAACAGAAAAAACACAACCAATAAAGAGGCTAAATAATTTATTTATTAAATAACAGCAAGAAAAAATATTGGGTTGTCTCCCAACAAGCGCTTTTCTTTAAAGCCTTATAGCTAGGCATTGATAATTTTAATGATGCTCACATGAAAGACAAGAATTGAAGCACAAAAAGAGCATCATAAAGCATGTGACAAACACATCTAAGTCTAACATACTTCCTATGCATAGGCATCTTATAGGCAAACAAATTATCAAGGCAAGCAAAAACTAGCATATGCAAGGAAGCGGAAAGAAACAATAGCAATCTCAACATAACGAGAGGTAATTTAGTAACATGAAAATTTCTACCACCATATTTTCCTCTCTAATAATAATTATATGTAGGATCATAAAAAAATCAAAAAAATAGCTATCACACAAAATATTTTCAACACAATCCACATGCATGCAAAGTTGACACTCTTCCAAAATAGTGGGATTAACATTAACTAATGTCATGACCTTTCCAAACCCACTTTTATCAAAAACTTCATAAGATTGAACATTCTCTAAATATGTGGGATCTAAAGTTGACACTCTTCCAAACCCACTTTCAATAACATTGCAAACACTATTGTCAATCTCATATTCATCATGGGGCTTAAATAAATTTTCAATATCATAAGAAGAATCACCCCAATCATGATCATTACAACAAGTAGTAAACATAGCAAAACTAGCATCCCCAAGCTTAGGGTTTTGCATATTATTATCACAATTTATATTAATAGAATTTATACTATCATCATTGCAATCATGCTTTTTATTCAAAGATCTACCGTGAATCGCTTCATAAAGTACTTCATCATACTTTTCAGATTCACGAATTTCAAGCAAAACTTCATAAAGATAATCTAGTGCACAAAACTCACTAGCAATTGGTTCAAAATAACTGGATCTCTTAAAAAGATTAGCAAGCGGATGAGGATCCATAAATCTTAGGTTCTGTGTTTAGTAATAAACAAATGACTATTCCAACCATACGAGCAAACAAAAAGCAAACGGGCAAAAGAGGCAAATAGAGAGGGAGGATAGAGAGAGAGAGGGCGAATAAAACGGCAAGGGTGAAGTGGGGGAGAGGAAAACGAGAGGCATATGGCAAATAATGTAATGCGAGAGATAGGGATTGTGATGGGTACTTGGTATGTTGACTTTTTGCATAGACTCCCCGGCAACGGCGCCAGAAATGGCTCGTTGTCGGGAGTCAAATCTTGACTTGCGCGAACCTCCCCGGCAACGGCGCCAGAAATCCTTCTTGCTACGTCTTGAGCTTGTGTTGGTTTTCCCCGAAGAGGAAGGGATGATGCAGCAGAGTAGCGTAAGTATTTCCCTCAGTTTTTGAGAACCAAGGTATCAATCTAGTAGGAGGCCACGCTCAAGTCCCTCGTACCTGCACAAAACGATAGCTACTCGCAACCAATGCGATTAGGGGTTGTCAATCCCTTCACGGTCACTTACGAGAGTGAGATCTGATAGATATAATATTTTTGGTATAAAGATGCAAAGCAAAAAGTAAAAGCAAAATAAAAAGCAAAGCAAGATTAAAGTGGTGGAGATTGATATGATGAGAATAGACCCGGGGGCCATAGGTTTCACTAGTGGCTTCTCTCAAGAGCATAAGTATTCTACGGTGGGTGAACAAATTACTGTTGAGCAATTGACAGAATTGAGCATAGTTATGAGAATATCTAGGCATGATCATGTATATAGGCATCACGTCCGTGACAAGTAGACCGAAACAATTCTGCATCTACTACTATTACTCCACTCATCGACCGCTATCCAGCATGCATCTAGAGTATTAAGTTAAAAACAGAGTAACGCCTTAAGCAAGATGACATGATGTAGAGAGATAAATTCATGCAATATGAAATAAACCCCATCTTGTTATCCTCGATGGCAACGATGCAATACGTGCCTTGCTGCCTCTTCTGTCACTGGGAAAGGACACCGCAAGATCGAACCCAAATCTAAGCACTTCTCCCATGGCAAGAACTACCAATCTAGTTGGCCAAACCAAACGGATAATTTGAAGAGACTTGCAAAGATAACCAATCATACATAAAATAATTCAGAGAAGATTCAAATATTATTCATAGATAGACTTGATCATAAACCCACAATTCATCGGTCTCAACAAACACACAGCAAAAAGAAGATTACATCGAATAGATCTCCACAAGAGAGGGGGAGAACTTTGTATTGAGATTCAAAGAGAGAGAAGAATCCATCTAGCTACTAACTATGGACCCGAAGGTCTGAGGTAAACTACTCACACTTCATCGGAGGGGCTAGGATGATGTAGAAGCACTCCGTGATGACGGCCCTCTCTGGCGGAGCTCCGGAACAGGCCCCAAGATGGGATCTCATGGATACAGAAAGTTGCGGCGGTGGAATTAGGTTTTTGGCTCCTGTTCTGATTGTTTGGGGGTACATATGTATATATAGGAGGAAGGAGTACGTCGGTGGAGCACCAAGGGGCCCACGAGGCACGGGGGCGCGCCCTAGGGGGGCGCCCCCACCCTCGTGACCGCCTCTTTTGTTCCTTGGCGTAGGGTCCAAGTCTCCTGGATCACGTTCGGTGAGAATATCACGTTCCCGAAGGTTTTGTTCCGTTTGATATTCCTTTTCTCTGAAACATTGAAATAGGCAAAAAACAGCAATTCTGGGCTGGGCCTCCGGTTAATAGGTTAGTCCCAAAAATAATATAAAAGTGGAAAATAAAGCCCAATATAGTCCAAAATAGTCGATAATATAGCATGGAGCAATCAAAAATTATAGATACGTTGGAGACATATCAAGAAGGAGAGACCCAGCTATGTCTTGAGGGAGATCGGTCGACATCCATACATAACTGAAGGACGGGAAATAGGATGGGATAGAGAGAGAGAGGAGAGAGAGGGAGGGAGGGAGAGGGGTAGAGTGCTGGATGGGTGATGGAGTTGCTTCTCGAAGATGGTGGGAGAGGCCTACTAGACAAACTGAGGGTGGAACTGCAATATTATCAATAAGAGTGGGGATGTGTTTTTGTGTGTGCCTGTGTGTGATAGATCTGTCGGGACACATCCATGGATGATGAAGGGGAACCATGTGTTTGGTAAGCAAACCTAACTAGATCAGTAGATCAATTGTTGTTTGTCGAAGGAAGGGAGAGACATAACTAATGAGGTAGATCGATCGACGTGTGGGGAAAAACGAGTTATAAGGACCTAGCTAGCTATATGTATATCGGGAGATCGGTCGGTGTACGTCCATTTGTTAGAGGCAAATAAGGCCCGGCGAGACAGATAGACAGAGAGAATGGAGCTAGGAGGTGGTGCGAGAGGCCCAGCTACTAGCTAGATAGGGGAGGAGTGTGCGGTTGTGAGATCAATGAAAAGAGGGGCGAGAGTTTACACGTGTGTGGGACCGTATGAGAGACACGAGGCAAGGACACATAAAGGAGGAGATTGAAGGTGTGTGTGTATGTTGTAGGCAGACATCGCTGGAGAGGTTTATCGATCGGTGTGTGTCGGAAAGGAGTTGTGGAGAATGTGGGAGAACGACCTAAAGAAAATAAAATGAATGTGCGCGATGGATAGAATGCTGGAGGGGGAGGGCGAGGAGGGCGTGTGCATGCACGAGAGAAAGTTAGTGGTAGCTACAAAGGTTAGAGGATTGTGTGGGTGTAAGAGACTAACAAAGATCATAATTTGATATGAAAGTGGATTCATATATTTGAATAGGAGATCATAGTGTTTTAAACATATGCATGCATGAATATAGCGGTGATATGCGTGTTGTGGTTTTGCACATGTTATACCATAATGTGATAATGCTGGCGTTTGCAACTCACAGCTAAATGTCGAACAATCTAAACCATACTATACATCGAACAATCTCACATTTTATTTGAATTTATGATAATGTGTGGCATTTGCAGCTTACAACTAAATATCGAACAATCTAAACAATACAATATATCGAACATTCTCACATTTTATTTGAATTTGTGGTAATGTGTGGTGTTTGCAACTCACATCTAAATACTTGTAGGCGTAGGGGGCGGGGCACCATACATAATGTGATAAACACATTATACATATGAGACATGGTTTAGTTTGTGAAGATCTAGCTAGATCTTGAAATGTACTATGATTTGAAATCAACATAAAGTGGATTCAAAAAATCGAGTTCGAGTTCATATAGTACACATAGTTCATATATAACTCGAGACTAATCATGTGGTGTGCTGTGAAGATAATACACAAACGATGGTTTAACTTGACAATAATGACGATTGTAGATCTTATTAAAATAGAGAAACGAATTCAAATGCTTTGACTTCACAACAATCATTATTGTAGATCTTATTCAAATGAGAAAAGTATATTTTCATCCCTCAATTCTTGGCGGAGTCTAGATTTGGTCCCTCAACTCCAAAACCGGACAACTTGCACCCTTAACTTCTTAAACTGGACAAGATTCATCCCTGGTCACGGTTTTGCCCGGTTTTGGTGCTGTCCCACCCCGGTTTTGACCGTTCCAACTCAAATTTGCCTACCTTTTCCAAGTTCACGTACTGTTTTCAAATTCGGTTACTTTTTTTAAATACGCGAACCTTTTTAAAATGTGTGTACTTTTTTAAATCTGCGTACTTTTTTCCAAGTTCATGTACTTTTTCAAATATGCATATTTTTTAAAGTTCATTTATTTTTTAAGTTCATTTAATTTTTTTAAAATGATGCACCTTTCATATCCGAGTACATTTTTTCTGAAAGAGTTCATGAATTTGAAAATTTTATGCGAACTTGAAAAAAGTACGCGGATATGGACTTCTTTTGCGCAAAAATATGAGGATTTCAAAAATTATTTTAACTTGAAACAAGTACGTGAATTTCATACAAAGTTCATGGATTATAAAAGCAACACAGATTTGAAAAAAAAATGCAGACTTTGGAAAGCATGTGGATTTGAAATAAGTATGTGAATTTCAGAAACAATTCATGGCTTTGAAAAATACTTGGATTTGATAAAATTACACAAACTTGGGAAAATACGGGGATTTGGAAAAAGCACGTAAATGTTAAAAAATCACGGATTTGAAAAAAGTACGTGAATTTCAGAATAGTTCGCTGATTTGAAAAAGGGTATGTTTATTTTTTTTAAGAATACGCGACCTTGAAAAAACTACGCGGAGTTGAAAAGTGTGTGTGAATTTCAAAAAGTTCACGGCTATAAAAAATTATAGGAATATGAATGAGCACGGGTCAAAACCGGGGTGAGTCAACACCAAAAACCGAGTCCAGGGACGAACCTTGTCCGGTTTCGGTAGTTGGGGGTGCAAGTTGTCCGGTTTTGAAGTTGAGGGACCAAATTTAGACTTCATCAAGAGTTGAGGGATGAAAAGTATACTTTTCTCTATTCAAATAGATAAACAAATTCAAATTTAGTTCATATTGAAGCGGTAGTATATACGTTTGGAATGCACTAAAACGTTCATTTGAGTACTAGGTTGCATGCATTATACACATAGCGAACTATTTTAATTGAACATAACATGAATTCAAAGTTTTGAATGACATTTGTAGTGCGAATTGATTTGGTACAGTACACGTTAGGCTTGTCCGAAAATTTCAACTCGTGCCTTGTTAGCCCGAAATATTTAAGATATATCTTTTTCTCGTTGTGCTCCGACAACTCCCTCCATCTCAACCCGCGCCTTGCTATTCCAAAATTACAACACGCGCGAAAACTCCCACCTCCTGTGAAATCCCGACACGCGAAATGCCCGTGATACCCCTGAATCGAAAGAACCGCCTTAAATCGGTGGGGGCACTTTCGTAACTTACCCCACATTTCGGACAAGCGCGTCCCTAAGCCATGGTTCCCTACTCCCATCCCATCCGCCCACCCATTTGTACGTCGAGGCCGGCAAAACCCGTGAAGCCCCACACCCTCCTCCGTCCGCCACCCAGTCGGAGCCTCTTCCCCGACGATGTCGTCCACAGCAACACCTCGACGTCCCTCATCCACCGTACCAGATGAGGATCCGTCATCGATCTGGTCGTCCCACCGGTTCAGCCACCCCGTCCTCCACCTCCAAGGAGCTGCCCCAATGTTCCCCTCGTCTTTCGCGCCACCTCCATTCCCACCTCGCCATCTTCACCTGCACCACCGGAAGAGCATCATCATCATCGTTTCCTCAAATGAAGCTACGGCCTAATCGGCGCCACCAAAGAGGTTTTACACTAATCACCGCATTTTCTTCTTAATTCGATCTCACGGTGCTGCTGGCGCTCAGTCCCGAGCCGACACGACGCGGCTCCATCCACGGCGGCGTCGCCGGCCATTTCCTCCATGGCGTCGCTCCCTCGGCGGTGACGTCCACATCAGTAGGAGCTGCTGCTGCTTTAGCTCTCGCTCGCGCTGCTGCTCTGCTCTTGCTCTCGGTCCCCTGCCTGGTCTGCTCTTGCTCTTGCTCTTACTCGCGTTGCTGCTCTCACTCTTGCTCTTGCTTGCGATGCTGCTCCGATTTAGCTACACTTCAGTCGACTGAATCGACTTTTGGGTCAGTCGATTTTCTAGGGGTGGGGGGGCTTGTCGGAGTTAAGGAAGAACCAGCCGCAGTAGGGAGGGGGGCTCGCCGAAGAGGTTCCCCACTATCTATCTTAGGGTTCAGGGTGGGGGCAGTGGTCGCCGGCGATGGTGGGGCGGTGGCGTGGGGATCGCCGGAGAAAAAGCTCGGCACGGGGAGGCCTACAGGGATGGCCGGGGCTAGGCCTGGGCATAAAAACCGACCAACCGAAAACTGAACCGAAACCAAAACCGATTAAACCGAATTTTCGGTTTTTGTATTATGTACAAGAAAATTAGGTTAGCTGGGCTACTAACTGAACCAAATTCGGTCGGTACGGTATTTTACTCAGTTAACCGAAAATACCGAAAGGCCCAGCCTGTGGCGCACAGCCCAGACAAGTGAGACAAGCCCATCCAGTCCCACGCCTTGACCTAGATCGCAGCCACGATTCCTCCTAAGCTCCCACGAACTCCACTACTACTCCAGAGACCTAGCGGCCTGCCGCCCTTCCCCTGCGCCCCTGCCATTCTACCACCACCGCACCACCAGTCCACCCTGAGTCAGCCGCCGCCGTGGTTGAGCTGCCGTCGGCGCCTAGCGCCACCGCATCTTCTCCCCCACCCCGCCGCCCTCCTCCCTCGCCTTCTCATCGACCGCAGTCGCTGGTCTCGCTGTACGCAAGGAGAGAGGACCAGATCACCAGAGGAGCAGGCCCCCGACCATCCGTCCAGCGCGGCGGAGCCCGTTGATCTTCGAGCTGCGACTCTTGGACAATATCCAACTCTTCAAATCGCCAAGCAACTCAGCAGCGATCGTCCATCCATCACGACATCTCGGTACTCTGCGGCGTCTTCTCCAGTCTCCACTTCGCAAAAATGTCTTCCACGGAAGAAACTGAACATTCAGTCAATGTAACTAACCATTAAGTTACCCCCATCTCCCATTCCCTGTCTCATTTTTTTTATTTCATTCTTCATTCACTATTCTGTACGACTACATGTACATGGTAGTTGAATCTTGGATGCACTGTTCTTTAGTACAGAGGGATGAGTGATGTGAGATTCAGTGGTAGGAAGGATGGATGCCTAGCAAACTATGTATGTCTAAAAGTGCATTTTCTGTCCATGTCACGTAATTCGGTTAAAACCGAAAACCGAACCGAAAAACCAGTTAATCGAAATTTCGGTTACCTGAATTTTAGTGTCAAATTCGGTTTCCACTTCTGCAAACCGAATTCACAAAAAAACCGAACAACAGAAACCGAAATTTCGGTTTCTACCGAACGCCTAGGCCTAGCCGGGGCGGCGGCGGACCGGCGGTGGGGAGTGTTTTCGGGGCGGGCGGGGCGGCGCACTGCCGGCCGCGGGCAGCGGGGGGGGGGGGGGCTGTTTGGCCGGTGGTGGCTGGCAGCTCAGAGGGTGGAGGTTGAAGATGAACTACATGCCCTTAATTTCGTATCCAACGGTTGCAAAATCGACTGA